>NC_136270.1:1678823-1970274 GCF_964187855.1 Myxine glutinosa
GCTGCCGACCAAGGTCGAGGCCATCACCACGTTCCCGCGTCCCCGTTCCATCAAGGCCCTACAAGAGTTCCTCGGCATGGTGAATTTTTATCACCGATTCGTGCCCCGCGCTGCTCAGCTCATGCGGCCCCTTCACGAGGCCCTCCGGGGCGAGCCGGCCAAGCATGACATCGTTTGGTCCGCGGCCATGGACGCGGCCTTCGCGAGTGCAAAACGGGCCCTCGCCGACGCAACGCTGCTGGCTCACCCGGTGCTCAACGCGCCCATCGCCCTCACTACGGACACCTCCAAATACGCGGTGGGCGCCGTCCATGAACAATGGGTGGACGGGGTTTGGCAGCCACTCACTTTTTTCAGCCGGCAGCTCCGGCCGAACGAGTTAAAATACAGCACGTTTGACCGCGAGCTGCTCGGTCTATTCCTGGCCGTTCACCATTTCCGACACCTCCTGGAGGGCCGCCCGTTCACGGCTTTCGTCGACCACAAGCCGTTGGTCGACGCAATGGCCAAAGTCACGGAGCCATGGTCGGCCCGCCAGCAGCACCACCTCTCCGCCGTGTCGGAATTCACCACGGACATCCGGCACGTCGCCGGCAAAGACAACGCCGTGGCCGACTGTCTTTCTCGGGCCAGCGCGAAAGCGGTCCACCTCGGCGTGGACTTCGCGCTCATGGCGGCCGACCAGACCACCGACACCTCGGTGCAGGCCCTCCGGGCGGCGGACACGGGCCTCCGCCTGGCCAACATCCCCTTCGCGGGCACCGTCCTGCTCTGCGACGTCTCCCAGGGCCAGCCTCGCCCCATCGTGCCCGTTTCCTGGCAGCGCCGCATCTTCGCCTCCATCCACGGCCTTTCTCACCCGGGCCGGAAAGCTTCTCAGAAGCTGGTGTCGGCGCGTTTCGTCTGGCACAGCCTTCAATGGAACGTCCGCGACTGGGCCAACGCCTGCACGGCCTGCCAGCGGGCCAAGGTCCACCGCCACACCCAGGCCGAGGCGACCTCACCGATGGGCATGTCCTGGAGGACGGCGGCTTGATCGCCGGAGGCAATATAAAAACGTCCACGCAAGCATTTTGGAGAGATACGGCAGATGAGTCCAGATGCGTCAGAGAGTTGGCAGTCCACCGGGAGAGAGAGTTGAGTGGAGTTGATCAGTTCAGTGGAGGAGGAGCAGTGAGGTTGAGCGCAGGAGGCGGAGGACATGTGAGACTGCTGCCGGTGTGAAACCGATTACGTGGAGCTGCAGGCTCCTCGCTGCCAGCCAAAGCGGAGCTGTGTTTGCCGGGTTTTCACCTCGACCCCAAAGCGTGGATCGGAGCTCGCGCTTGAAGCTGGACCTCGATGCCTACCATCTGCCGGGACCCTCCTCTGCCGTCCCAAACCATTCCTGCCAGTCCATCCTTCTGTGTACGTGAGTTTGTTCTGTGTGTCTTGTCCCTGGGAATAAGTAAGACTGCCATAGGTAAGCTAGCGTTGCACTGTGTCCTTTTGTTCCGTCCCTCTTTCTGTCTTTATTTTCTTATTCTTCCTTCTTCCTTGGTTCCTTTGATACTTGTAAATAGTAATAATAAATCATATTCGTATTTCCTACCTTTTGCCTTCTTCTTCTTCTTCTTCAAATCCGTTCGTCTTTGAGGTTTCCACATTGAATACCTGTGCCACGATTTGGCCAACGTTCAGAATCGGGTTAGTCTCTGCTAATGGCTCGAATGTCGGGTTGCTAACACCGCTCGGCAATTATAACATCTAAAACCGGGGTTCGAGCGGTACTTGTCTCCCTGGTCTGCGGAGGGACGGATAAAGGTATTCGGGATAAACCCTGGACCCATAACCCTGATCCGTTCCATCCCGCGGGAGAGCGTTACAAGTACCAGGACCGGGGAGACGGCCAGCTTAACAGGACAAGGGGCTAATCACCCCTTGCTAACGGGAGAGCCGTCCCCCATATCCGTAACAATATATATACACACACACACACACACACACACACACATATATATATATATATACACACACACATACACACACACACACACATACACACATACACATACACACATATACACACATGTACACACATGCACACACATACACATATATATAAACACATACTCACACACACACACACACATATATATATATATATATATATATATATATATATATATATATATATATATATATATAAAAATAGATATATATATATATATATATATATATAGATATATATATATACGAGCTTGGCTCGGCTCGCGCGTCGATACTGAGGAACGGGCTTATTTTAACTGAGGCTAATGACTGTACCTGAGTTGCTGTGTTGTCATGATTTTCACCAATCATAATACAAACAATTACTTTGCACAAATGTATTTGTTGTGTTTGTGATATTACATTTTTATAGGCAATTTAGGTTGAAGATTTAGGTTGAATGTTTTTTTTTTCAAGAAAGAACCCCTCCGCACATACATTGGGGAGGGGTAGGTGCAGACTGGAAGTTTGGGACGATTACACCTCACCACCACGTAATTCAAAACACCTCACCACCAAGTAATTCAAAACACCTCACCACCACGTAATTCAAAACACCTCACCACCACGTAATTCAAAATACCTCACCACCAAGTAATTCAAAACACCTCATCACCAAGTAATTTAAAACACCTCACAGCCATAAACCACGTAATAAAAACACCTCACCACCACGAAATTAAAAACACCTCACCACCACGAAATTAAAAACACCTCACAGCCATAAAACACGTAATAAAAACACCTCACAGCCATAAAACACGTAATAAAAACACCTCACAGCCATAAAACACGTAATAAAAACACCTCACCACCACGAAATTAAAAACACCTCACAGTCATAAAGCACATAATAAAAACACACCACAGCCATAAAACACGTAATAAAAACACCTCGCCACCACGAAAAGAAAAACACCTCACCACCACGAAAATAAAAACACCTCACAGCCATAAAACACGTTATTATGAGCCAGACCCCCCAAATTGACCGGTCGGTACCATACAGATGGAGTAAGGCTCATTGTGATTTTTAGCAAGATATATGTCCCTAGATATGAAAAAAAAGTGATAGCAGTGTATAATTCTCGGCCATCTCTGTGTTATCACCCGAAATATTATTATACGCCCGCTTCGCTTCGCCAAAAAATGTGATATTTGCTAAAATTGGAATAAATATGTTTTTAAGGACCACAGAGTGCCAGTAATTTGCATACTGGATGCCAACTAATATAGTAATAGAAATATAGAACATTTGTGGGGGTTATTTATCAAATTTTTGATATAATGACAAAAAATATGTTAAATTTAGTGAAAAAGTGGTCGAAATCGCTTTGAGTTCAGAATTCACATTGTACATTTTTGTCAATATTTCAAAAATGAAAACTCCCAGAGTAACATTTGACCCCTCAAAATCTTCGCAAGGCACCACTGCATTGGAATATATCATTACTTTGTAATATGGTTTGTTGTTTGGGGCACATACTTTGGTAAAGTTCAAAATATGTTCAACCATACCCCCTAATTTTGATATTATAGGTGCTAAAGGGTTAAACATTACTGTATTTGCATCTGTATTACCCAACTAAATTGTTATTTCCTTTTGTCATTCCAGGTAATGTGGTGGTGGTGGTGGTGTTAGTGCTTGCCCAGTATTGCTAGTACAATCGCAATGGAAGAACAAACCAGAGATGAGGCCGAAATGCCAACTGGAGGACATTGTATCATTCACAAGGAATCACTGAGTATTGATCCAAATGAACAACTTACCAGTCCACACAGTTTTGAATCATGGAAAACCCTAATAAATGCTGCTCAAGTAAGAGATCACTCCCCTATACTTGACATCGCTAAATCGGTGACAGACAAGGAGATTCCAGTGATCTTCTACCACAGGAAATGTAGAAGCATTTTCACGATGAAGAGAGATCTGGAAGATCTGGAAGATCAGGACATCACAGCATCGCAAATTGTAAGGCAATGGAGTAGCTTCTTGGCCCATGTTGGGAATAAGTCTAGCCTCATTTCATTTCTGGTGAGCGAATGGAGGAAACCAGATTACACCAAGCATCTGAATGGAAAGGTCTTATTTGTAACAACTGAAGACAAGTGTTACAAAATCACCACGGAAGGACACCAGGAGGTGCTTGAGCTGCAAAGTACACATGAGGAAGCAGATGGTCGACTCTTCCTTCACGCTGCTCATGCTGCACAGACTGGATATCCAGCAGTTGTAATCAGCTCCGAGGACACTGACGTATTCATCATGGCGTTGGCGTTTCATACTCAAATTGCATCAAAATTGCTCCAGAAATGTGGCACCAAAGAACGGAAACGAATCATTGACATTACCAAAATTGCAGCTTCAGTGGGCGCAGATGTTTGTCATGGACTTATATGGATGCATGCTTACACAGGTTGCGACACTGTCAGCACATTTGCCGGCAAAGGCAAACTCGAAGCGCTTAAACTGCTTAGGTCTAGCAAAGAGGTCCAAGAAACGTTCGCCCAGTTGGGAAAAGAATGGAATGTGGCCGAGGAGCTTATGGATAAGCTGGAGAATTTCACATGCCTCCGATATGCATCCAAGTCTGGTACAAAGGAACTTAATAGCCTTCGATACCATCTATTCTGTGCAAAGAAGGGCGGGATTGAGAGCCACCAATTGCCTCCATGCAATGACTGCTTCCGAAAACACGTACAGCGGGCCAATTACCAGGCAGCAATTTGGAAACGAAGCCTTCAGAGGCACCCAATGACCCCCAGTCCAGTTGGAAAAGGATGGAAATGGGATGATCAGGATGGAACAACTCTGGCTGTGGACTGGATGAGTGGACAGGCAGCACCTCAGGCTCTTCTGGATTTGTTGGCCTGTAATTGTTCCAGGAGCTGCAAGCTACCAAGTTGTGTCTGCATTGCCAATGGACTGAAATGTACAGACATGTGTAAACTTTCCGCCTGCGACAATCAGCCACTGTCTGTCGAGCCAGACGACGACAGCCTCGACGAGGATGATCCATCTGACGAGGAGCAAGAATACGGATTCTGAGCCAAATATGCTGCGCATCTAAAGGGAGGGACACTTTCGTGATGTCATTTCAGACATTTATTTTCTGTTAAGTGATTTAAGTATAATATGTATGACGTTCATTGTAATTTAAAGTAGCCCGATGCATAAAAGGATAGGTTCAATTTATAAGCATTATTTAGTATGTGTTTTAAATGCCTGTAATCTGTGTCAATTGTGTTAAAAATTGATTGGTAATAATACTGTATAATAACAAGGCGTATTTGTTCGAGAGATTTTTTTTTTTTTTTTTTTTTTTTTTTTGTGTATACAAGATCGAGGCTCGTGAAAGAGCGAACATTAATCACACAGAAAGACAAACCGACACATAAAACATATAACATCGGGAGCGGTAGACAAGATGGGGAGAGAGGGGGAAGGACACAAACACAACATTTGAGAGCAGGGACCGAGAGACATGGAGACATCGAGAGATCTGAGAGAGGGCGAGGGCTTTGGGGGGGGGGGGGGCATGGGAAGGGGACGGTGGGAGAGGTATAAAACATATGGACACTGCCAGGACTTCCAGGAAAGAAGTTGGAATTTCAAACAAGGTGGATCTGGGGTGAATTAGCGGGGGTAGAAAAGATCAAAGTTTTGGATGGAGGAAGATAAGAGATGGTGGTGAACAGCTGTTTTAAAGACCTGGAGGGAGGAGTGGGATTGAAAGGAGTGAGGGAGTTTGTTCCAGAGGCGGGAGAAAAGAGGAATGAAAGAGTGAAGGTGAGCAGAGAGCCGAGATTTCGGCAGTTTAACCATCAGAGGGTTGCTGGCAGATCTTGTGCGACCTGTAGGAATATTTGGGGGACAGAGCACAGAGAGAGCTGGGGGTGCAAGGCCGGAGTGGAGTCGGTAGAAGACAGAAAGACCACCTACCTGCCTGCGGTGAGTGAGTGAAAGGCCCACAGAGATAGCTTCATCGCGGGAGATTCCAATAATTCTGAAAGCTTTGGTTTCAACAGCGTGAAGCCGAGCTAGGTGTGAGGCAGGAGCACCGGCCCATAGGGGAGAACAGTATTCCATTGAGCTGCGGATGAAAGCCTTGTATGTGGTGAGGAGCTCAGGTGTGCCGAGGAAGGACTTCGCACGACGGAGGATGCCCAGTCGGCGACTGGCTTTGGAGGCCAGCTTGGAAATGTGGTTTTCCCAAGAAAGATCATGGCAGATAGTGAGAACCAAAAGCTTGAGCGACAGAACTTCTTGGAGAGGATTGTTGAGAAAGTAGATGGGAGGGTTGTCCAATCGATCTTTTCGGAGAGACATAGTAAGAGTGTGAGATTTGTCAGGATTGAAAGACATGTTCCACTTGTTTGACCAGTCTGTGATTTTGTCCAAGTCTTCAGAGAGTGAGGAGGCTGCAGACTGCCGATCTGATGGTTGAGATATGGAGCAGCAGAGAGTGGAGTCATCAGCAAAGAGATAGAGAGGATTTTCAAAAGTGTCAGAGAGATCATTGATGAAGACCAGAAAAAGCACGGGGCCCAGAACACTGCCTTGGGGAACTCCAGCCTGAACAGGAAGAGGAGATGAGAGAAACCCATTCAGGGCCACACGTTGACGACGACTAGAGAGGAAGTCCGCCAGCCATGCGTGGAGATTTCCATGGATACCAAAGGAGGAGAGTTTGGTGAGTAGAGCGGGGTGCCAGACCGTGTCGAAGCCACGTGATATGTCGAGGGAGACAGCTCTAATTTCCTGTTTGGCATTGAGGACCTCCATCCATTGTTGAGACAGCAGAAGCAGCATCTCCAGAGTAGAGTGACCTGGTCTGAAACCAAATTGATGATCAGAGATCAAGCCATTGGAGAAGAGGAAAGATTTCGTATCTGAAGCAATGATGGATTCCATGACTTTGCTGATAATTGGGAGAAGGCTGATTGGTCTGTAGTTGCTAGGATCTGTTTTTGCACCTTTTTTGTGCAAAGCGGTGATGTTGGCTGATTTCCAAGCAGATGGCAGTTGACCTTGAGCAAAAGAGAGGGTGAAGAGAACATAGAGAGGGTGAGATAGAGTGGCAGAGCAGGATTTTAGGACCCGTGGGCTGATGCCGTCGGGTCCAGTTGCAGAATCAGAGTCGAGGGTTGACAGAAACTTTTCCACCTTGTCAGGAGGAAAGGACACGGAGTCCAGGAGCAGCAGGGTACGACTGGGTATGGTGGGTACAGAGAGGGATGGGTTTGGGACACAAGATTTAGAGGCAAACACAGAGTTGAGGCATTCAGCTTTTTCACGTGCGGAATCAGCTGTGTAGCCGTTTGAGGTAAGGGAGGGGATGGAGGGGGAACAAACACCAGAAACGGATTTGACGAGACGCCACCAGGATTTGGAAGAGGGTGACAGATAAGAGTTCGGTCTTGAGAACGGAGAGATATTGTTTCCTGGCTCTCCTGAGGGTGGACACACACTTGTTTCGGGCTTTGTGAAAGGAAATGAGATTTCCTTCCGTTGGATTTGCTTTCCAGGAGACGAAGGCAAGTTGTTGCTGGGCAACAGCCTCACCACAAGATTCCATGTACCATGGATGGGAGGAAGGGTATGATAACTGAAGACGAGATGGGATAAATCTGTGCATGAGAGAGAGCAATTTACTTTGGAAGAATTCCCAGGATGAGTTGATGTCAGAGGTGGTAGAGATGGGAGACCAGTCCAGATGATTGATGGCTGCTCGAAGACCGTGCCAGTTGGCCTGAGTGAAATGCCAGACTCGTCGATGCTGAGCAGGCTCCCTGAGGATGGTCAGAGAGATGTCCACTTTAACAAGGACATGATCAGATGATCCGATTGGAGCAGAAGAAGAGCAGCAGACATTTTCAGGGAAGTTAGTCATAACCAAGTCCAGAAGAGAAGATGTTCCGTTGACTGAGATCCGGGTCGGGAAATTGACAGATTGTGTCAGTCCCAGTGAGTCGCAGAAGTCCTTTGCTGAGGAGCCATGGCTGGTGAGAGAGGTACCCACACCCAGCCAACTGGCATGATGACAGTTGAAATCACCACATATGAGGAAGAGAGAGTTGGGATGAGTAGATAGAAGTTGGTCCATATTATCAGACAGCGAGATGTAGATGGAGTCATCACTGTTTGGTGGACGGTACAACACACATATGAACAAGAGGTGGGAGCGAAGGGGAAGCCATAGCCAGAGGTATTCCTGGGGGTGAGGTGGAGAGAGTGCAGTGCAGGGCGAGTGAGGAAGAGAGTTTTTGATAAAGATAGCAACCCCACCTCCAGGACGAGGCTCAGGTCTATCATACCGGAGGAGGGAGTAGCCCGGGAGAGATACTAAGGAATCAGAGACATCATAAAGGAGGAAAGTTTCTGTTAAGCAGATCACGTCTGGTTTGACAGAAGCAACCTGCATGGAGAGATCAGTTAAGTTTGAACGAAGGCCCCGGATGTTTGAGGTCCATACCGTTAATGAAGAGGAAGGGGGAGCATCAGATACAGAACAGGGGGGAGGAGGGGTAGGGTAAGATGTGGAAGAGGTGGAAGAGGTAGGGAGAGCTGTTGAAGGTGTGTCAGAGATTTCAGAATAGCTCGGAGAAAGGGAAGGATGGGGCGGACAAAAGGTTTGATGGTGATTGGGTGAGGCACAATGAGGTGTTATTTGAGCAGGGGAAGAGCGAGGCAGAAGGTTGGGGGAGATGGAGGTGAGAGTTGGAAGGGGGAAGAAGCGGGGAGGACGTTTTGAGGAGGGGGAGTGAGAGGGGGGGAAATTGAGAAGCAATGAGGGTGGGGAGATTTGAAGGGGAGGGGTGAGGGGGGAGTTTGGGAGGGAAGGGACAAGGGGAGGGATTTGAAAGGGATGGGTGATGGGGAAGATTTGGAGGGGAGGGGTGATGGGGAAGATTTGGAGGGGAGGGGTTATGGGGGAGATTTGGAGGGGAGGGGTGAGATTGGATTTTAGAAAGTGTACGATTTATGGGAAACGAACATTTATTGCAAAATGAGTTTCTTGTGACCTTCGAGTTAAAAAATACGTTTAAGGACGCTGGATGGAGGATGGAGTGCAGGAGAGTTTAGGGAATGTAGAAAAAAGGCACTATAGGAGATGGATATTTTTTTTGGGATGAATTGATTTGGTGAGCAAGTCGAAAGCAGCCTTTTAAAGAAGAAGAAGAAAAAGGTGTTATAATATATGACGGAATACATAACTTGAGGGGAAAGTGTAAACATTGAAGGTTAATAACAGTGAAAACTATCTGGGGAAATGGGGGAGAAACACGTGGTCGAAGAACGAACGAACGAATAAGAATGAATAAACGAATGAGAACTGAGAAGGAAATGTATTTTTTAGTTTTTTTTTTTAGTTGAGATTTACACAAGGAAGTAGGTAGGCTATGGGTGAAAAGCCTGGGAATACAGAGAACGAAAGTTATTGGATCACAAACGACGGACCGCTGAGAGAAAAACAAAGCCTCAAGGTTGTACAGTGTACACTGTACAAGGCCTCAAGACACGACACGAATTAACACGATTTTCAATACAGGTATGAAAGATTTGCACCGAAAAATCTTCGTCGGGACACAATATACGTACAACACCATAAATAAATACAGTTTTAACGAAAATACAAATGGGCACAATCACTTAACTTCGATTTCAAATCGTTCGCGACGCGGCAAACAGACGATCAATTTATGAAAGATAAACACCGAGAAACAACCAAAGTTGCACACAATAACTTCACACACCGAAAGAGAAATACAGTTTCGACAAAATACAATTGTGAACAGACTTAACTTCGAAAAACGTGGAGACCGTGTGGAGCTTCGAAAACCCCTGCCACCGTCTCTGAGATCTCGCGAGATGGTTTTCAAGACGCGAGATCATGATAAACGTAGAGTGTGGAGCAAGTTTGCATGCATTGTGAAATATAATGTAGCTGATGTTACAAACCTACTTTAGGATACTAGCTAATACCAAAAATTACACTGAGATACCAAAAGTAGTAGACGAATAAACCTAAAATGTTCAAAAGCTATGTTTCGTTCCAAAATATCAAAATTAGGGAGTATGGTTGAACATATTTTGAACTTTGCCAAAGTATGTGCCCCAAACAACAAACCATATTACAAAGTAATGATATATTCCAATGCAGTGGTGCCTTGCGAAGATTTTGAGGGGTCAAATGTTACTCTGGGAGTTTTCATTTTTGAAATATTGACAAAAATGTACAATGTGAATTCTGAACTCGAAGCGATTTCGACCACTTTTTCACTAAATTTAACATATTTTTTGTCATTATATCAATATTTTGATAAATAACCCCCACAAATGTTCTATATTTCTATTACTATATTAGTTGGCATCCAGTATGCAAATTACTGGCACTCTGTGGTCCTTAAAAACATATTTATTCCAATTTTAGCAAATATCACATTTTTTGGCGAAGCGAAGTGGGCGTATAATAATATTTCGGGTGATAACACAGAGATGGCCGAGAGTTATACACTGCTATCACTTTTTTTTCATATCTAGGGACATATATCTTGCTAAAAATCACAATGAGCCTTACTCCATCTGTATGGTACCGACCAACCCCCTTGGCTCATAGCCTATAATAAAAACACCTCACAGCCATAAAACACGTAATAAAAACACCTCACCACCACAAAATTAAAACACCTCACAGCCTTAAAACACATAATAAAAACACCTCACAGCCATAAAACACGTAATAAAAACACCTCACAGCCATAAAACACGTAATAAAAACACCTCACAGCCACGAAATTAAAAACACCTCACCACCACGTCATTTAAAAACACCTCACCACCAAGTAATTCAAAACACCTCACCACCACATAATTCAAAACACCTCATCACCAACTAATTCTAAACACCTCACCACCACATAATTAAAAACACCTCACCATCATGTGATTTAAAAACACCTCACCACCACATCATTTAAAAACACCTCACCACCACATAATTCAAAATACCTCACCATCACGTGATTCAAAACCACCACAACGTTATTAAAAACACTTCACAACCACGGAAACAAAAGATTGAGGGAGTCGTTAAGTGACAACACAGACACTGCCCAGATGTGTAGATACGTATATAGATAAATGACTGTACCCGAGTTGCCTTTTTGTCATGGTTTAAACCAATCATAATTCAAACAATTATTTTGCACAAATATATTTGTAATATACGTGATATCACATTTTATAAGCAATTGAAGTTGAAAAAAAAAAATTCCCCAAAAAATTCCAAAAAAAAAAAAAAAATTGGAAATTTTTTCAAAAGAAATACCCTTAGGACATACCGACGGAAGAGATATGTGCATTCCAGAAGTTTGGTACGATTTCACAAAAGTTTGAGAAAGTAGTTCAGTGACAACACAGGACAGGACAGACGCTGCACAAATACGTATATATATATATATATATATATATATATATATATGTATGTATATATATATATATATATATATGTATATATATATATATATATATATATATATATATATATATATATATATATATATATATATATATATATATATATATATATATAAAGATATATATATATATATATACACACACACATATACACACACATGTACAGACACATGTACACACACATGTACACCGACACATGCATACACATACACACACACATATATGCACATATGCAGTATGCACGCACACAAACACACAAACACACACACACATGTATACACACACACACACACACACACACACACACACACGTACACCTACACATGTCCCATGGCACATGTATATATCCCACATCCCACATGTATATACATGTTTAAAGTGTACGTGCTCCTCCGTCCTCCGTCCTCCGTCTTCCCTCCTCCCTCTTCCCTCTTCCCTCCTCCCTCCTCCCCCTCCCTCCTCCGCCCAGCAACGCCCGGCAACGCCGGGTACTTCTGCTCGTAACTAATAAAATAAAAACGAAGAAATATCTCTCAGCAATTTCCCATCTCTTAATTTATATATTTTACAAATGTGAATTACACGTCCATGCACACGTGAAATGGAGTTTGTTTGTTCACACGTGAACCTTTACTTCTGGATAATAATGTTGAATGAAATAACAACAACAACAACAACAACATGCATTTTAAGGCCATTTTCCCTACATTTCCTCCATCTGCAGCTCCCTCTGTGCACACCTTACATTTGAATGTAGCTGCCACACTGGTTAATGACCCTCTCAAACCACTACATTTTTGATGAACCCACTCGGCGCACATTGTATATTGAATGGAGTTCACTCCGACATCCTTCCTACACACAGCAAAGGGCCACTTCCCAGTTCTTTCCACCTCACCACATGCTTTACCACTTGCCATCACCTTCGTCTTTCCGATATTCACCTTCAGACCTTTTGTCTCCAAACATTCCTTCCACTTGTTCATCTTTTCCTTCAGTCCATCCATACTTTCTGCAATCAACACCAGATCATCTGCATACAACAACTCCCACGGTAAACCCTTCTTTACGTTCTGAGCCAGCACCTCCATCACAGCTACAAAAAGTAGTGGACTTAGTACCGACCCCTGATGGACTCCCACCTTCACCTCAAACTCACCACTGTTCCCGTCCTTCGTTCTTACAGCTGTGCGCGCTCTTTTGTACATTGCCATCACTGCTCTGATCAACCATTCCTCCACTTCTAACTTCCTCAATGCCCATGTCAATACTTCGCGTGAAACCTTATCGAATGCTGCTTTCTCCAGATCAACAAACCCAAGAAACAACTTCTTCCTCTTCTCCATGTACTTCTCCTGCAACTGCCTCACAATAAAGAGCGTGTCTGTCGTTCCTCTTCCTGGCATAAATGCAAACTGCATTTCGTCGATCTTCACCTTCTTCCTTATCCTCCTCTCCAACACCCTTTCCAATACCTTCATTCCATGCTCCAATAACTTTATCGCTCAGTACGAGCCACACTCCAGAGGGTCACCTTTCCCCTTGTATAGAGGGACGAGGGTACTCAGTTCCCAATCCACCGGAATGCGGCCTTCTTTCACCACCAGATTACAGATCTCTGTCATTCTCTTCACACCCCAACTTTCTGCTGCCTTCAACATATCTCCCACAACTCCCGTCGGCCCTCCCGCTTTTCTACTCTTCATTACTTTTATCGCTTCCTCAAATTCCTCCTCAGTTATCTTCTCTGCCGGTCCTAAAACTGGGTTACTCTCCATGTTGCCATCCCATTCATTCTCTGTATTCAACAGCATTTCCATATATCTTTTCCATCTTCCTTTAATTCCATCTGGGTCCACAACGATTTGTCCCACTTCATCCTTCAAGCAACTCACCCCCATCACATCACACCTCTCTTTCGCTATCTGCTTTGCAATCCTGAATACCACTCTCTGACCCTCTTCCGAATCCAAGCGTTCTCCGAACATTTTCCTACATGCCTCCTCCGCCTTTGCTACCTCTTTCTTTGCTGCCTTCTTGGCTGCCTTATAACTTTCATGCTCTGCTTTTCTGCTCCCGTACCCTTCGCCTTCTGGCACTCCTTGAACTTCTTCCTCTTCTCGTCAATCCTCTTTCCAACTTCATCATCCCACCACCATGTTTCCGAGTGCCTCGGTGGTCCTTTTGTCCATCCACATACCTCACCAACGGCTCCCAACAGACTATCTTTCATTGACATCCAACCACGTTTAAGCTCAACCACATCATCCTCTACCCTACTCAGGCTCTCTTTTAATGCCTCCCTCACTGGCACCTCTTTCAACCTCCACACCTTCATTCTCGGTTGGTACTTCACCCGCCGAGCTCTCCTCGCACCTTTCACCCTTATGTCGCAGACAACGAAGTGGTGCTGTGAAACAGCCTCCTCCCCCGGGATCACCTTTGTGTCCCGGAGGTGCCCCCTATCTCGCCTACGCACCATCAGGTAGTCAACGGTTGTCGTCGACCCACCTGACGTGTATGTAACAAGCTTATTATCCCCGTTCTGGAACTGAGTGTTACAAATCAACAAATCAACTCCATCAGCAAACTCCAAAATCCTTTCACCTTCTCCATTTCTCACACCATATCCGTAACCCCCATGAACTCCCTCAAAACCGTCCATACTCCTTCCCACATGTCCATTTAGGTCTCCTCCTACCACAACAACTTCCTCATCTTTCACGTTTTCCATCAGCTTCTCTATCGCACACCAGAACTTGTCCTTCTCTTCATCGCTCCGACCAACCTGGGGAGCATATCCCGAGATGACGTTCACCAAGAGCTTTCCAATCATCATTTTCACCATCATCAACCTATCACTAACTCTAGTCACACTCACCACACTGTCTACAAACTCCTCAGAAAACAGGACACCAACACCATTCACGCCCTCCAGGCACCCTTGCCACACAAACTTGTATTTCTGTCCCTGCCTACCCTTCACCATTCTCACACCACTTCCCTTCCATCTCGTCTCTTGCACACAACATATGTCCACTCTTCTTCTGATCAATACTTCCACCACTTCTCCTGATCTCCCTGTCATTGTCCCTACATTCCATGTCCCAAACCTCAGAAACCGATCTCCACTTCGGGCTGTACATATAGCCAGCATATAGCCCATATGTCGTTTTAATTGTCATGGTTCTCTTTTTGAGGCAATGTTTTTATGGCCGGATGCCCTTCCTGACGCCAACCCTCTTTGTCGCCTCTTACGACATGCAGGGATACGGTGTGCCTATTCTAACCAGGGTACACACCGGGATAAAGCTTTGAATAAAACCAAACAGGTTTAAGAGTCGGCATTTGAATGAAATAAGAACGAAGAAATATATGTCGGCATCATTGTTGACGTTTTTGTGACTGTCATCAAACGGAAAAGTAATATATCTTAACGGAAAAGAAAAAGCGAATTTTTAATATATGTCGACATTTCCCCCGACAGTTATTTTAGGCGGTGTATTTTCGTGTATCATCATGGCGCAATTTTTAAAAATATATCTCTGCATTTTCCCGTGTGTGCGTGAATGTTCTCAAATATTTCTAACCTCCGCACATCAACCAAGTCTAAAACCATCGATAAAAATTAAATCAGATGGGGAATTCGATAAAATCGTGAGGGTGACTCAATGAATGGGCTTTATTTTACAGGCCTTTGAGAATTCATTTCGTTCCATAAACGGAAACTTTCATCGGATTTTCTTCCTGTTTTTTTTCAACCGAGTCTAAAACTATGTTAGCGACAGTTAAAAATGAAATGATATATCGAATTTGAGTTGAAATAAACCTGTGTGAGAGAGAAAGACAGCACGGGCCTAACTAAACAGGCCTCAAAGCTATTCGAGTTAATAAAATGGTGGATATTTGTTTAGATGAAGCCTCTCCAAGAATGGGTGGAGCTATGGGTGGAGCTATGGGTGGAGCTACTCTGCAAACGGACTAAGCCACACCCCCGGACAGACGGATCACCGTGGCCTATTACTAGTACCCGACTGCAAAGCCGCAATGAGCCGGCGAAGCCAAAGCCTCTTGCCACTATTTTACCCATCACTGTGGCATCAGTAGGTTAGGTAGTTGGTAGTAGGTAGGTGTAGTAGGTACCGTACCTAGTTCAAAATGACACCATTTGCATTCTGGATGAGATTAAAATTTATAAAATTTCCTGCTTGATTAATTCGGTGAATTCCGTCTCAACTTCGGATATTTCCGGCCGTGAAAAACTATCCCCGACGGCCACGAGATTTCTAAAAAATAATTCTTCGTCAATTTTAGGATATTTGACGCCGTTGTCACCCTCCGAAACGCGTAATAAGCTTTTTAAAAATATTTTTCAAATGCTCGAATCTCATTGGTTCCAGTGTTTGGTGACGATTTTCGTTGAAGATAACGAGGTTGGTCTTAACGTATTTTAATTACAAATTAGAGGTGCATTCGATTGTGAATCAAACAAAGACGGGTGAAACAAACTCCTATTGAACATTTTCGCAATTGTTTTAATGCATTCAAATGCTCGAATCTCATTGGTTCCGGTGTTTGGTGACGATTTTCGTTGAAGATAACAAGGTTGGTCTTAACGTATTTTAATTACAAATTAGAGGTGCATTAGATTGTGAATCAAACAAAGACGGGTGAAACAAACTCCTATTGAACTTTTGCGCAATTGTTTTATGCAAACTTCCGCATCCGGTCGATGGCGGCCTCCATTGCGTGATTTGGTTTTAGAAATATTTTTTCAAATGCACGAATCTCATTGGTTCCGGTGTTTGGTGACGCTTTTCGTTGAAGATAACCAGGCCCGTGCGGGCCGAGGTTGGTCTTAAAGTATTTTAATTATCAATTAGAGGTGCATAAGATTGTGAATCAAACAAAGATGGGTGAAAGAAACTCCTATTGAACGTTTTTCAATTTATTATGCATACTTCCGCATCCACAAGATGGCGGCCTCCATTGCACTTCGGAAATCTCAAGCCAAGGGATACAGCATAATCTGGTTTTCGACATAATACGTACGCGTTTATTGACAACACCGGCTTCGCCGGCTACAAAGCCGCAATGAGCCGGCGAAGCCAAAGCCTCTTGCCACTATTTTATCCATCACGATGACATCAGAAGGAAGTAACTATACGATCAACGATGTGCTAGCTTGAGGCCTATTTTAAGAAATTTTAACTGGGCTTAACATACGTTTTCACAGTATGTGTATCGTCTTCTACCTTCAGTCGCTGTCAGGGCTGGTTCTATCCAGGCACTGCGGCTTCCTCCACCAGAAGAAGTTAGCTTGCAGTAAGATCAGTGCCGACAGATCAGACGATTGCGCCGTTTCAACGGCAATTTTGTGACTGTCGACGTCGTTAATCAAACCGAGCTTTCTTTCTTTATGTAAACAGCTTATACCGTATTTCTGGCCGTGAAAAACTATCCCCGACGGCCACGAGATTTCTAAAAAATAATTATTCGTCAATTTTAGAATATTTGACGCCGTTTTCACCCTCCGAAACGCGTAATAATATTTTTTCAAATGCTCGAATCTCATTGGTTCTGGTGTTTGATGACGATTTTCGTTGAAGATAACGAGGTTGGTCTTAACGTATTTTAATTACTAATTAGAGGTTTCATTAGATTGTGAATCAAAGAACGACGGGTGAAACAAACTCCTATTGAACTTTTTTGCAATTGTTTTATGCAAACTTCCGCATCCGGTCGATGGCGGTCTCCATTGAGTGATTTCATTTTAGAAATATTTTTGCAAATGCTCGACTCTCATTGGGTCCGGTGTTTGGTGACGCGTTTTGTTGAAGATAACCAGGCCCGTGCGGGCCGATGTTGGTCTTAAATTATTTTATTAATACATTGGAGGTGCATAAGATTGTGAATCAAACGATGACGGGTGAAAGAAACTCCTAATGAACGTTTTAAATTTGTTATGCATACTTCCGCATCCGCAAGATGGCTGCCTCCACTGCGCTTTGGATTCTCGAGCCAAGGCATAATCAGGTTTTCAACATAATACGTACTCGTTTATTGACAACACCGGCTTCGCCGGCTACTAGTACCGACTCCAAAGCCGCAATGCGCCGGCGAAGCCAAAACCTCTTGCCATTATTTTACCCATCACTATGGCATCAGTAGGTTAGGTAGTTGGTAGTAGGTAGGTGTAGTAGGTACCGTACCTGGTAAGACTTGGTAAAAGAGAAGAGCAGACAGTCCTCCCCAATGGCAATACCTGCATACAATAAATGTCACAAGAAGCTTAAGGAAGTAACTATACGATGTGCTAGCTTAGGGCCTATTTTAAGAAATTTTAACTGGGCTTAACATACGTTTTCACAGTAAGTGTGTAGTCTTCTAACTTCAGTCGCTGTCAGGCGCCAGGGCTGGTTCTCTGATTCTCCGGGCACGGCAGCTTCCTCCACCAGAAGAAGTTAGCTTGCAGTGATTAATTCGGTGAATTCCGTCTCAACTTCATATATTTCCGGCCGTGAAAAACTATCCGTATTTCTAAACTAAATATGTAAACCGCTTATACCGTATTTCTGGCCGTGAAAAACTATCCCATACGGCCGCGAGATTTCTAAAAAATAATTATTCGTCAATGTTAGTGGCCTCTAAATGTGGTTATATATTTTTTTATATAATGTTAGAATATTTGACGCCGTTTTCACCCTCCGAAACGCGTAATAATATTTTTTCAAATGCTCGAATCTCATTGGTTCTGGTGTTTGATGACGATTTTCGTTGAAGATAACGAGGTTGGTCTTAACGTATTTTAATTACTAATTAGAGGTTTCATTAGATTGTGAATCAAAGAACGACGGGTGAAACAAAGTCCTATTGAACTTTTTCACAATTGTTTTATGCAAACTTCCGCATCCGGTCGATGGCGGCGACCATTGAGTGATTTCATTTTAGAAATATTTTTGCAAATGCTCGACTCTCATTGGGTCCGGTGTTTGGTGACACGTTTTGTTGAAGATAACCAGGCGCGTGCGGGCCGATGTTGGTCTTAAATTATTTTATTAATACATTGGAGGTGCATAAGATTGTGAATCAAACGATGACGGGTGAAAGAACCTCCTAATGAACGTTTTAAATTTGTTATGCATACTTCCGCATCCGCAAGATGGCGGCCTCCACTGCGCTTTGGAATTCTCGAGCCAAGGCATAATCAGGTTTTCAACATAATACGTACTCGTTCATTGACAACACCGGCTTCGCCGGCTATTATTGACAACACCGGCTTCGCCGGCTATAATATAGATATTTAAAAAAAGTTATGGATGACATCTATCTATAATTCCAGTAATCTCTGTGTGTGTGTGTGTCTGTGTGTCTGTGTGTCTGTGTGTCTGTGTGTCTGTGTGTTTGTTTGTCTGTGACCGCTGTTTCTCGACAACCACGGGTCCGATATACTTGAAACTTGCCAGGTATATTGCTGGGGACCTGAGGATGTGCCTTTTCAAGGTTTCATATTAATCGGACAAGTAGTTACCGAGCTATGGCGATTTCTTTACCAAACTCCGCAAGCCGTTCGCTTTGGACCAAACCATTTCATGTAAATAGAGGGGGGGGGGGGGGATTGTCACCGTACTCGCAAGCCGTTCGCTTTGGACCAAACCATTTCATGTAAATAGAGGGGGGGGATTGTCACCGTACTCGCAAGCCGTTCGCTTTGGCTTTGCGAATGGACCAAACCATTTCATGTACATAGAGGGGGGGGATTGTCACCGTACTCGCAAGCCGTTCGCTTTGGCTTTGCGAATGAACCAAACCATTTCATGTAAATAGAGGGGGGGGATATAATTTTAGATATATATATAGTACGGGCATGCCCTAGTATGACTAAATTAGGTGGATGAGTTGGTTAGATGACAAGAAAAAGCGGATGAGAGTTTGGTTCAGGTCCGAATGCAGATCAGGCCTGTCATTGGGATACAAAACAAACTGTTCAGCCTGGTGGAGGAATGCGCTCTACCGAGCGCCGTTCTAGTTTTATCTGTTACATCCTGGTCTGTTCAATGTACTAGTTCTTCAATGAGCCTCGACTATTATGTATACAAAAAAGCTACAGATAAAGCTAAGACATGATGGGCCTGTAGCTAAAGTTTCATTCTACCGTCTAATTAATTAGTCCACTTCAATGTTTCGTTCATGTTTGATGCTCTTTCCTTCCAAGAGGCATTACAGCTGTTTTTACAAGCCGCAAACAACAATGTTCCTTTGCATCGCAAGAGCATGTTTGAACATGGATGTTGAAAAAAAAAAACAGTTTTCCGTGCAACATAAACCATTGACATGTCTCATGTGCTTATGGCATGCCAGCAATAAGTGTTACTTCAACCCAGAATGCTGTCTGTTAGGAAATCAAAGTCAAAGTGCCCGGCCAATAAATGTGATGTGTTCACCATGTTTTTATAAGAGAATTTATACGCATGTGGTGTGGATGTGTATATAATCAAGCATTCTGAGCAAGGCTAACCAGCTATACTTTATAAAACTACAACCTGCAAGCTCAGTGATACATGCTACACAATGGAATCATCAGAGAAACCAATCAAGTGGCAATTACTTAATCAGGAACTATTTACAGTGCATTCAGAAAGTATTCAGACCCCTTCACTTTTTTCACATTTTGTTATGTTGCAGCCTTGTGCTGAAATCGTTTAAATTCATTTTTTCCCTCATCAATCTACACTCAATACCCCATAATGACAAAGAGAAAACAGGATTTTAGAAAGTTTTGCAAATTTATTAAAAAGAAAAAACTGAAATATCACTTTGACATAAGTATTCAGACCCTTTGCTATGACACTTGAAATTTAGCTCAGGTGCCTCCCATTTCTCTTGATCATCTTTGAGATGTTTCTACACCTTGATTGGAGTCCACCTGTGGTAAATTCAATTGATTGGACATGATTTGGAAAGGCACACACCTATCTATATAAGGTATCACAGCTGACAATGCATATCAGAGCAAAATCCAAGCCATGAGGTCGAAGGAACTGCCTGCAGAGCTCAGAGACAGGATTGTGTCGAGGCACAGATCTGGGGAAGCCCACAAAAAAATCTCTGCTGCATTGAAGGTTCCCAAGAGCACAGTGGCCTCAATAATTCTTAAATGGAAGAAGTTTGGAACAACCAGGACTCTTCCTAGAGCTGGCCGCCCGGCCAAAGTGAGCAATCGGGGGAGAAGGGCCTTGGTAAGAGAGGTGACCAAGAACCCGATGGTCACTCTGGCTGAGCTCCAGAGATCCTGTGTGGAGATGGGAGAAACTTCCAGAAGGACAACCATCACTGCAACACTCCACCCATCTGGGCTTTATGGCAGAGTGGCCAGACGGAAGCCTCTCCTCAGTGAAAGACACATGAAAGCCCACAGAATCTTGTTTCTCACAGTCTGAGTCCTTTAGGTGCTTTTTAGCAAACTCCAAGCGGGCTTACATGTGTCTTTCATGTGTCCACTGCAAACAAAGGAAATACATATGTGGATACAAAAATATTTTTTAGTTTCAACAATTTTCTGGAAGAAATGGTGCATTATTTGAAAAACTCCAAGGGTGCCAATATTTTTGGCCACCACTGTACATACAATACATACAGTTACAGTTATGAAATGGATATTTGGCACATCTGGACCTGCGCATCCCATCTTGCCATCCCTTTCCAACTCTATTAATACTAAGCCATGCTCTCTAAACTGTAGTAGTGCAAGAGAGGAGGACAAAGACAGAAAGAAGAAAGGTGTCTTAAAATTTTTCTTATGCAAAATAATATTGTTTGCATGTAATAAAATATTTATGTAAAATAATATTGCAATAGTCTAATATTATTATATCTGCCTGATAACATTGCGTACAGTGTACTAGACCCCTAGACCGAAAGTGGGCGGAGGTTTTGTTCACAGCGCGGTTTGTCTGTCTGTCCGTTTGTTACTTGCGGAATCGAACATTTGCTAGTATGTTGGTTGGTCTGGTCTGTTATTGTGTCTACTTGTCTGTCTGTTTGTTTGTATGTCAATTGCCTAAAGGTCACATCGTCGTCACAAGACCCAAATACCCTTTATAGCCCTAAGACTCTTTAAGATCCCCTAACACCTCTTAAACACTTAAGTCCTTGTGTCCATATTGTTTGTCCTGTGTACCCCTCCCATACCCCCCTACCCCCAGCCCTCTCCCCTCCACAGAGTTCTCCCGATGTCCTTGTTCTCTACTGGTGTTGTTTCCCTCCCTCTCCCCCTCTTGTCTCCCACTCACTTTATCTTATATTCTATGTGATAGCCCTTACACGAGCCTCAACTTAGTATACAAAAAGACCCCCAATAACCTTTAGACCTCTAGGACTCTGTAAGACCCCAAAGACCCTTTCAACCCCAAAGACCCATAATACCCTTAAGACCCCTAAAACACTCTTTATAACCCTAAGACCCTTTAAGACCACCAAGACCATTTAAACCCCAAAGACCCTTTATGACCCCTTGTACTCTTTCGACCTCTAAGACTCCCAATAATATTTAGACCCCTAAAACCTCTAAGACCCCTAATACCTTCTATATCCCAATGACCTGGTATTCCCTTAAGATCTTAAGGGTATTCCCATACGACCCCAAAACGTTTTATACGCTTTATAATCCGAAGACCCTTGAAGACCCCATAAGACCCGTTAGATCCCTAAGACCCACAAGAGCCCTGAAGACCCTCAAGACACATAAGACCCTTCAGGACCCTAAAACCCTATATACCCCGTTAAACCTTCTGTCTGAGGGCCTTCTGCAATAACACTTGTGGTTCACCAGTCATAATGAAAAGGCCCCTGCATTGGTAAACCACTCCGGATTTTGGTGGAGATCCAGACCTGAATACGTATTTTAAAATTTTCAAGTGATTCTTCACCATTGAAAAAAAAATCATTAGAAGTGTCGAAGAAACGTTCTGCAGAGTTGGGTGTTTCATATCCATCGTTACGTCACACAATGAAAGCAGATCTTCACATGACACCATACAATCCAACTGTCATTTGTGAATTGTCAGATGCAGATCAGGAAAACATGTTGACAGCTCGTGCCGCACTGTTTCAGCATTTCGATACAATTCCTAAAAGACAAAAGTTATGTTTAGTGAACATCGAGGCATTTCTAAGGAGGCACTCGATGTCTATGGAGTAAGGAGGTATTGTAATTGTTGTATTACTGTAATATTTTATTATTACCCCTGTTATAATGTATTACTGTTTTGTTTTTTTGTATACAAAGTCGAGGCTCGTGTAAGAGCTCACACATTAAACACAAACAAGACCAAAAGTCTAACAGCAGCATAGCTGGGCTTGTAAAATATTATAAATCACAAACACATGATTAGCTTTTCAAACAATCGCTAATGCTGTTTATAACATTAAATAACGAAATTTGGAGGAATTCCGACATCTGCAAAGTAAGTTTTACTTACGGGACTGAGGGAAGATCTACCGTAATCTATATACTCCACAAGGATTGGAGGTTTGCTCATTTACCAAGCAGCTAGCTAGCGCTTGCCAAGCAAGCCGTTCCATAACGGTTTTTAATGGAGTGCTTGCTCGAATGCTTAAACCACTTGGCGATCTCTCCACAAGAAACTTGGTAAATGAACACACACCCAATGTTCTTGAGATTCGACCATAGGTCGACTGTAATCTATATATCCCAAAGAGGAATGACCTTTCCTGCCCCTCACATAGGGAGCGGGTAAACGAGTAAATAAAAATGTTGGTCGGTGGACTCAGCCGTCATAATGACATCAGAGACACAATGACGTAACGGACACAAAACTGATATATTTTAACTTCCCGTACGTTTGCAGTCAATACGAAGGGATTAGTGTTACGATTAGATTTACTAAAATATTAACGTTATATTTCGAAAATGATATTAGGCTACCGTTAAAAAACCAAGGCCTACTACTGAGATTATTAATATTAGTGCCGAACACGCTTATCACTGATTCATGAACCATACACTGCTTCAATCCATTAACTTTGTATTTATGACAGACATTGGTATTAAAGTGTTATGGTCATATTTACTATATTATTATTATAACGAAAACGATACTACTTAGACAACTCTTGTATGGTACTGTTCTCTATTGCGTTCTCATCTTGTGTAATACTGCGCATTGTTATTTGCATATTCTGTATCTATTATCTTATTCTAATATCTACCATCGCTTTCTTTGTCTTGCAGATTGATTGTTCATCGTTGTTGCTAATAAACCTGCATTCAATTGATACATTCTTGTTTATGAACAATCAACTCATCTGAAGATGCCTGCTGCAGTCTGCCCCTTCCCGAGCTGTGTCTACGTTACTGACAGCACTGACAATGCCGTTGCTGCTATCCAGCTCTCCATCCACGCCATGACCCACACGTCCATTGCACCAGCCAAACCGGACAAAGTCAGCCGTCCTCGTATCCAAACCGGCGGTACCAGCGAAGATTGGCAATATTTCACCAGAAGATGGGATGGTTACAAGGCAGCGACCCAGATAATCGGCAATGATGTTCGCGTTCAACTCCTTGAATGTTGTGATGATAATCTACGACGTGACCTCCACCGCAGCAACCCACGCATTGAAATCAAGGACGAGGCAGCTATACTACAAGCCATTCGGTCCCTTGCTGTCCGAGAGGAGAATACCATGGTGTCCCGCGTAAACCTCCACAACATGCGACAGGACCGAGAAGAACCAATTCGTACCTACGCAGCCCGTCTGGCTGGTCAAGCTGAGATCTGCAAGTTTTCTGTTGTATGCTCATGCAATCCCCCTACTGATGTCAACTACACCAAGGACATGGTTCGCGATGTCCTATGTCGGGGACTCGCCGATCAAGATATACAACAGGACATTCTCGGCGATCAAAATCAGAACATGAGCTTGGAGGAAGTTCTCATTTTCGTCGAGGCCAAGGAAGCAGGGAAACGTTCCCAGAATGCCTTGCTCGATAGTGAAGGCGCTCATGGCGCAAGCCAATACAAAAACTGGAAGAACAAAAGAGCCCTGATCACTACCGACAAGCAGGCGGCCATTTGTAGTTATTGCGGCAAAACTGGTCATGGCAAACAGCCGAACATCGACCAAAGGCGTCAATTCTGCAATGCCTACGGGAAAACATGCAGTAAATGCGCCACTCGCGGCCATTTTGCACATGTCTGCCGGGGAGGCACGAAAAAGGCGGACAACAAACCTACGGACAAATCAATGGATGCTCATGATGTGGAAGAAAGCAGCCAGGTCCACGATCTCCTCTGCTCTGTCACGGAACGAGAAACGGCCATTTGGAAGCCGCAAATTAAAAGGGCCATGGCCACCTTGTCAACTCCACTACACCTCGACCACCATATATTTGACCACCTCTCTGGCTGGACCAAGAAGAAGTCTCAACCACAGCCGTACATAAAACTCATAGCACGGATCGATAAGGAATCTTATGACCATTTCGGCCAGCCACTGTCATCCCGACCAAAATCGGCCAGGCTCCAGGCCATGGCCGACACTGGCTGTCAAAGCTGCCTCACAGGACTTAATATTTTCCACAAACTCGGGCTGCGTAATTAAGACCTGTTACCTGTCAACCTGAAGATGAATGCTGTTAACAGTGGAAGGGTCCGGATTATCGGCGCCATGCTCCTACACCTGTCTGGTTGCACAGCCAATGGCGACATTATTGAAACCCGACAAATCTGCTACATCTCACCTGACACACGGAACATGTATCTCAGTCGTGAAGCATGCGTCGATCTAGGCCTCGTGTCTAGTAGCTTCCCAACCATTGGCGAATCCAACACAGTTGGTGCTGCAGTGGCAGCAGTTATCGATGCAAATTGTAACTGCCCGGAAAGATCGCTTCCCCCTACACTGCCTACATCTATCCCATTTCCGGCCACTGACGAGAACCGAGAGAGGCTGGAGAAATGGCTACTGGAGTACTACAAAAGCAGCACATTCAATGTCTGCGAACACCAGCCACTACCCCACATGGAAGGTCCGCCTCTCACACTGATGGTTGACCCCGAGGCAACACCAAAAGCGGTGCACACCCCAGTGCCTGTCCCCTTACACTGGCAGGCAGAAGTCAAGGCTGGTATCGATCGCGACATCAGGTTAGGGGTCCTGGAACCGGTGCCAATTGGTGAACCAGTGACATGGTGCAGCAGAATGGTCGTCTGTCCAAAGAAGGATGGGACCCCACGGAGGACAGTTGATCTGCAACCACTGAATGCGCACTGCACACGTGAGACCCACCACACCCAGTCACCCTTCCATCAAGCAATGGCGGTGCCACATAACACCAAAAAGACGGTAACAGACGCCTGGAATGGCTATCACAGCGTTCCAATCAGAGAATGTGACCGCCATCTGACAACGTTCATCACACCATGGGGCCGATACCGTTACTGCACCACTCCCCAAGGTTACATCGCTTCAGGTGATGGATACTCCAGACGATTTGACGAAATTGTATCGGACTTCAAAAACAAGTCCAAATGTATTGATGATACCATCATGTGGAGCGACACATTGGAAGAGAGCTTTTTTCAGGCATGCAACTGGCTCGACCTGTGCGGCCGTAATGGGATTACGCAAAATCCGACGAAATTCCATTTTGGTCAGGACACGGTCGAATTCGCTGGATTCGAGATCACCATGGACAGTGTACGACCATGCCAAAGGTATCTCCAAGCGATACAGGACTTCCCCACACCAAAAACAATTACTGACATTCGCTCCTGGTTTGGGCTAGTCAATCAGGTAACATACTGCTTCAGCATGACCGAGAGGATGCGACCTTTTCGGGACCTCCTAAAACCATGCACCCCCTTCTACTGGGATGCAACACTACAATCCCTATTCGAAGAATCAAAACGACTCATCATATCTGAAGTCGCAAATGGGGTCCGGATCTTTGACAAGGAACGGACAACATGTCTCGCAACTGACTGGTCGAAGGATGGGATTGGCTTCTGGCTCCTCCAAAAACACTGCAGATGCCCTGGTGAAACCCCACAGTGCTGCCCCGATGGCTGGAAAATCACCCTTGCTGGAGGCCGCTTCACCCATGCAGCGGAGTCGCGCTATGCTCCGATAGAGGGTGAAGCTCTAGCAGTGGCGGACAGCCTGGAAAAAGTAAAGTATTTTGTGTTGGGATGCAAGAACCTGATTATTGCCGTCGATCACAAGCCCTTAATCAAGCTTCTTGGTGACAGACGATTAGAGGACATCCATAACACGCGGCTTGCCAACTTGAAAGAAAGGACCCTAGCATATCGTTTCCGAATTATCCACATCCCGGGAAAACGACACTGCGTACCAGATGCGATTTCACGACATCCGTCGGGTGCCAGACCATCGGAACGACTGCCACTGGTGGATGACATTTCCTCCATTATGGATGTGGCCACATCGACTACACTAAGACAGCACACCTTGACTGGGCTGTGGACCACAGATGACGACACTGGCATGGAAATGGCTATTTCTATGGCAGCCATCAAGACACTCGATTCTGTGCGGTCCGTCACTTGGGACGATGTTCGGGACGAAACAGCAAGTGACACTCAGATGCTGCAGTTACTCAATTCTATTGAGCAGGGTCTACCTGCCAGTCGGGACGATTTCCCTGTGTCCATTTTGGAATACTTTCCCTTCCGTGAACACCTCTACACTATTGATGGCATAGTGGTCTACAAGGGGAGGATTATAATCCCACCGAAGCTACGGAAGCTTGTCCTTGAGAATCTTCATGCTGCTCACCAAGGAGTCACGGCTATGACCACCCGGGCCAGCAGCTCGATCTTTTGGCCTGGAATCACTCCCCAGATTCATGAGATGCGCAATCGCTGCTCACACTGCAATCGGATGGCCCCATCGCAACCAAGCGCTCCACCTACAGCCTCAGCTGAACCTGCCTACCCTTTCCAGTACGTTTGTTCAGATTACTTTCATCACAAGGGTCGGAGTTATTTGGTCACCGTTGATCGTTACTCTAATTGGCCAATCATTCAGCTAACAACTGGCGGGGCACAAGGCCTAGTGAAATGTCTGCGGTCGAACTTCGCCACTTATGGTATCCCCGACGAATTGGCATCTGACTGTGGGCCAGAATTCACGGCACATGACACCCAAGACTTCTTGCATCGGTGGGGCGTTAACCATCGGTTGTCATCCACTGCCTTCCCACACAGCAACTGTCGTGCCGAGATCGCAGTCAAAACATCGAAAAGATTGATCACCGATAACACTGGTTCCAATGGTGAACTAGACACTGATCGGTTCCAACGTGCAATACTCCAGTACCGGAATGCACCGGATCAGGACACTAGGTTGTCTCCAGCCATGATCATCTTCAAGAGGCCAGTCAAGGACTTCATACCCATCATCCCAGGCAGATACTTGCCATCGGACACCTGGCGGGAAACACGCAACAATCGTGAGGAAGCTTTGCGCATTCGGCATGCCAGGGAGATCGAAAGACTCTCTGAACACACGACAAAGCTACCTCCACTGGCCGTCGGGGACCATGTCCGGATCCAGAACCAGACCGGCCTGGAACCACGAAAATGGGACCGGACCGGAACCGTGATTGAGGTAAAACAATTCGATCAATACGTTGTCAAGGTGGATGGCTCCGGAAGAATCACTCTCCGGAATCGTAAGTTCCTGCGACGTTTTACGCCTTTCAGCATGACAACCCCCACTACGACTGGCAAAAGTGGCATGCTGCCAACCGTTATGCCAAGTGTTATGCCAATCGTACCGAAATACTTAATGTCTGGTACCCAACCCATCGCCGCTCCAAGAGTCTGTCTCAATCCTGTTACCACTCCCCAGAAGGGTGAACCCCAACATGTCATTGCGCCGGGCTTACCATCACAGACACTCCGCTCCATCACCGCGATGACACCACCTGCGAGAGTCGCTAACCAACCACATGTGCAGACCACCGCCACACCTCCACGGTCACTGCCTATTTCTGCCCCCTTGACGGTTCGGGTGATGATGGACCAGCTGGAGGGGACTCCGGCGTCGGACAGGGCGATAGTGAACCACCCACCGGAGACTCCCACAATGGACCAGGAAATTACGAACTGCCCTCAGAGGACTCCGACGATTGATCGGGTGGTGACGGGCCGCCCGAAGCGAATTATCAAACCACCAGCCCGATTCAATTCAGAAGAATATCAATTATAAACTCATGTGATCCTTTTTCTCGGTCTCCAGTTTCGTTCTATTCTGTGTCACAATTGAACGTTTTTGGGAAAGGGAGATAGACAACTCTTGTATGGTACTGTTCTCTATTGCGTTCTCATCTTGTGTAATACTGCGCATTGTTATTTGCATATTCTGTATCTATTATCTTATTCTAATATCTACCATCGCTTTCTTTGTCTTGCAGATTGATTGTTCATCGTTGTTGCTAATAAACCTGCATTCAATTGATACATTCTTGTTTACTACTGAAACGATACACGAATGTAGGCCTATTAAGAAACCTGGGCTTAATTTGTCCGAAGCGGTCCGAAGATGAGGCATAACGCCGAAGGCCTATACGTACCTTTTTGTTGGAAGAGACGTAACGTCGATGCTTTCGATATTTGATGGTCAATTTAACAATCGGTTTGTTTGTGTTTCACACTGAATGAAAAACGTAAAGGTAGAGCATGGTGATTGTGATATATGACAGGTTCGACGATATGTTCGGCCTGAACGGCATATAAATCAAAATGGCAGAGTGTGGAGAGTCAGCCGCAGTACCTCCATAATGACATCAGACGTAATCACATCACCCTGTCATGTGACCAGATCCTCAGCTCTGATTGGTATACGTTTGAGTGGACATACATACATACATATATACATACATAGACGGACAAACACTGTTCTAGACGGCTTTGCCCGATGGGCTATGCCGTAAAAACATAAGCGGGCACATAAAACATATAATAAAGGGAGCTGGAGACAAGAGGGGGAGAGAGAGGGAAGCACACAAGTACAACAGTCGAGAACAGGGACATTGGGAGATCTGTGGGAGGGTGAGGGCTGGAGAGAGGGGGGAGGGGTACACGGTATAAAGCAAATGAACACTACTTGGAATTTCAGGAAGGAAGTCGGGGATTGAAAGAGGTCCATTTGGGGTGTATTAATGGGGGTAGAAAAGATCAAGGTTTTGGATGGAGAACAGCTGTTTTATAGACCTGGAGGGAGGAGTGGGATTGAAGAGAGTGTTGGAATTTTTTGCAGAGGTGGGAGAAAAGAGGAATGAAGGAGTGAAGGTGAGCAGAAAGTCTTGATTTTGGCAGTTTAACCATAAGAGGGTTGCTGGCAAATCTTGTGCGAGCTGAAGGAATATTTGGGGGACAGAGCACAGACAGAGCAGGGGGAGCAAGGCCGGAGAGGAGTCTGTAGAAGACAGAAAGACCACCAACCTGCCTGCGGTGAGTGAGTGAAAGGCCCTTGGAGTTAACTTCATCGCGGGAGATTCCAATGATTCTGAAAGCTTTGGTTTCTACAGCGTGAAGCCGAGCTCGGTGTGAGGCAGGAGCACCAGCCCAGAGGGGAGAGCGGTATTCCATCAAACTGTGGATGAAAGCTTTGTATGTGGTGATGAGCTCGGGTGTGCCAAGGAAGGACTTCGCGATGGAGGATGCTCAGTCAGCGACTAGCTTTGGAGGCTAGATTGGAAATTTCGTTTTCCCAGGAAACAACTTGGCTTTGCCTCATGGATATTACTGTAGTATGTTGTTGCTCCTGGGGTTTATGGCTCACCCTGGTAGATGGTATAAACAAATCTTGTACTGTATAAGCAGCTAAAACTGTGTGATGGGACTTATGACTTATGACCCTGGTAGTACCTATCCAATATTATTGTAAACCTTGCTACTCTCCTGGTTGCAACTACCCACCCAGGCAGAACATTCTATACATTTTTTTTCTTTGAAAGAGCGAGGCTTAAGGAAGAGTAAGATAGATCTGACAGTGGGACAAACATCAAGGGAATGAACAAACAGGAAAAGATGAAAGGGAGAAGGAGAGGAGACTGAAACTAGAAAGTAAATTGGTTGAGTTCAGAAAGGTAAATGGAGGTACCGGTACTAAAAATCAGGGCATGCAATGGGGGGATGATACAAGATGACGATGCACTGCTTGCTTGAAACCCTGGAGGGAAGAGGTAGACGGAACAGCTTCTGGAGGGTGGTTCCATAGATGGGATAAGTGAGGAATAAAAAGGTTGGCGTTGTAGACAGCTGTGATTTTGAAGTCTAACCAGTTGGGTTTACTGGACTCACATGTGTATCCTGGAGAAGATATGGAGGATTGGATGAAAGAGAGCAGAGAGACCAATATTGGAGAAGAGGGGCTAAAAAAATAGAGAGACCACTGACCTGAATGTGATGGGAAAGCAAAGACCTTGAATTTCGCCGTCATCAGGGGAGATTCCAATGATTTTGAGAGCTTTAAGTTCCACATTGTACAAGAGACCGATGTGATGTCAGGGTGCCGGGCCTTGGCGAAGAGCAGTACTCCAATGAACTACAGAAAAAGCCTTCTGGAATATAGACTGTGAGTAGCTCTGATATTCCAAGGAAAGACAGAGGATGCCCAGTCTGAGGCTGTCTTTGAAAGACAATGTCCTAAACGGAGAGGCTCACATACTTGATATTTGGCACAAACATGGCCGTTGAGCCTGGGAAGAACATGGTCGACCTAAAAATTTATTTCATAATATTTTTAAACCATATTTTTACCTCAGCGCATTTCAGCGAGGCATATTATGACCGGAATGGCAGAGCAGCACGCTGATTCGCTCAGAGCGATCACGTGATGTTCCTTGCCGCCATTAACTCAGTTACACGTTCGCACGTATTTCAGAGACAGCTTTCTTTCAGCCCTGTGGTCCTGTGGACAGCCTCATCTTCAGCCCTGTGGTCAGATCAGGCAAGGTCATGGCCAATGGTGAGGCCTTTAGGTGCAAATAACTGAACCTCTTCCAGTATATATCGAAGGAATTAGATTAAAGCAAATGTGTCACTTATCATACAAATGTTTAATAATTTCATCAACAAAGATGGAACCAGCTGCTGTCTGTCTAGGAAGGAGATCGGGTACTGCACGACATTGTGTGTAGCAGCATCTGCAAAAAGGAAGAGAGGGTTTTTTTAAAACGATCTTTAATATCATTATTTTATTAAAATGGAAGTATAATACTTGAACACTTACTTAGTGAGGCCCCATCTAGAAAATAGTGTGCAGTTTTGGTCACCACAACTTAGGAAGGACATAGCTGCTATAGAGAGAGTTCAGCGTAAGGCTACTACCGGTAGATTGATTCTGGGCCTAGCTAGACTCAGCTATGAGGAGCAGCCGAAGGAGACAGGACTTTATACATTATAAAGGAGGTGGTTATGATAGAGATGTTTAAGATAATGAAGGATATAGACAAACTAAGTGCAGAATAACTATTCAGCACAATAGACAATGATAGGACCAGGGGCCATAGCCTGAGAGTAAAGAGGACGAGAGTTAAGACGGTAATCTTTCAGGCATGGGTCTTTCACCCAGAGTAGTTAATGCATGGAATGGTCTCCCTGGAAAGCAAGGAGCAACAGAAACAGTAGATATGTTTAAATTGCAATTAGATAGGTACCTGGAAATAATTGAAGATAGATTTACGGTTATAGGGTTTTTGGCAAGACTTTTCAGTAGCTCGAGTATTGAAGGGTGATTGTGGGCATCCGTGCAGAGTATCGTGGTTTTGGGGGCCTCGTTACGGGGTGGTGTGTGGTTGATGTGTATTTCTCATCCAAGAACCGCCTTCGCCCATCCCCCCTGAAAAAACAAAAACAAATGTTTTTGCTTTTTTATTTAAATAATTAATATATATATATTCCCATTTTTATTTTGACACCTTTGGAATATCCTTGGGCATGCCACAAAGTGTCTCATCCACATTCCTCCCCTCATTCCCCCAATTAAATTGCGTCGTTTTGATGGATGTAGTTGGTCTGGTGTTGAATGTGAAGCTGGCATGATGGGCCGAATGGCCTCCTCCTGTGTCTATTTTTCTTGTGCATCCTTGTGAACACTGTGTGGCGTATCATGGTCGATGCACTCTCTAGTTACCTTCGCAAAAGCGGAAGGTTATGTTTTGATCGCTGTGTATTTATTTGTATGTCTGTGTGTGTGTGTGTGTGTGTATGTTATTCGCATAACTCAAAAAGTATTCAACCGAATTGCATGAAATTTGGTGGGATGATTGGTTATTATACGGGACACATTTGATTAGATTTTGGGAGCAATCGGGTCAAAGGTCAAGGTCAAGGTCACGAAAAGGTCAAAATCGTATTTTTCGTAATGAGCGTAATGACTAGTTTGAATTGTCTTTGGGTGATGCAAATGACGTGTTGGTCTTGCTGGTGAATTTCCTATAACGTAGTTGATGGTACTTTGCCTCGACAGCGATCAGGTCTTCTCCATAGATCCGCTGCAGGACACCGCAATATAATGTGTCATCTCTGTGGCCACCAACGACAACTCCTAAGTATTTGAGACATGGCAGCATCTACCTTGTGATACGCCTTCTGACAAATGACACACTTGTCCCACTCCACAGATACCTTTGCAGATTGCCTCATCTTCAGTGGTGATGGGTGTTTCTCATCCTTGTATGATGAACTTTGGACACTTCCGGCTTTTTAAGTTTGTCGTTTCAGGAATCTTCCATTCGTCTAGCTGGTGTAGGACTTGAAGCAGTTTTTATGCCACTGAGGTTTCCCTTCTAAGTCTGACAAGTTCTCTTCAATCTTGGAAAAAGAGTTCATCTTTAAATTGTCTTACTACAAGATTAAATGTCGCGATATCTTGTGTTTGTGTTTTTGTCCATGTGTTTTGTTTTACCTCTCCCACCCCCACCCCCCTTCCCACGCCTCCTCCCCCCAAGCCCTCTACCTCCCACAGATCTCCCGATGTCCCTGCTCTCTACTGTTGTACTTGTGTGCTTCCCACTCTCTCCCCATCTTGTCTCCCGCTCCCTTTGTTTCGTCTTATGTGTCCATTTTTTTTTTGTCATTAATGTTAGCTCTTAAACGAGCCTCGATATTGTATACAAAAAAAAAAAAAATGTCTTGTACGCCTGGTGTAGATAATGTTTCCTTGCTGAGTTGCTGACAAATAAGACACTTTGACCAATCAATGGTGAGTTTGACACTCTTTGTGTCTGGATGAAACTGTGGATCCACTTCAGCCATTGCCTTCAGGTAAGTTGATGCTTACAACATGCAAAAGACTGAAAAGTGAACTACAAGCAATTACAAGCACATATCGAGGATAATATGATGATCTATTACGAAGCATTTTGTACAAGATATAATACATGAGAACTATTATCAATCCTCACCACATACAACTGGAAAAAGACAGGGCAGTTGCTACAATGTTAAATTTAATTGTTTACCTGCATTACCACATATTCTGGCCATATGTATAGACTGCGCATACGCACCTAAGTACAATATTTCATGTGTTCCTCAATTACAATTCAATTACAATGATGTAACATCATGAATTAGCAATAGCGCATGAAATAATGGAATAAGTTAGCAATATTGGAGCAGTAATATGTCACTGTCACTACACAAGTGAAATATCTCATCTCACACTTGTTGCCATTTGTCACACTAATAGGGGGGTGGGGGGTCACAAAATTGTGTCTAAAATCTTTAATAGTATACCTGCAAGGTGACACCCTCACTATTTGGAATCTACAAACATTTATATCTTTCATATGATACAAAGTGTCGAACATTTTAGAGGGAGTGCAAGGAAACAAAACTTTTCATCATCCCAGCTCCCAGACTATTGTTTTTACACTCCAGATATACAATTATTGTTTGAGGTCATCCAAGTGAAATTTGAACAGGTTTTGCATATCGGATCATTGAATAGGTTCACCAATCATAAGCTTTTAGACTATTGTTTTGAGGTCAAAAGGACAAAGGGTCAAAGGTCAAGGTCACATAAAATTGTCACTTTCATCTCATTGACCTGAAATTTGAACAGGGTTTGCATATAAATGAGTCGTCGAAGCTTATTATTTTTGAGGTCAAAAGCTCAAAGGTCAAAATCACAACAATCGTCAATTTCCATCCAATTGACTTGGAATTTGAACAGAATCCGAATATTTGGTAACTGGATTGTTTCACCAATCAAAGGCGAGAAGCTTATTGTTTTTGAGGTACATAGGGCAAGGTCACAGTCACTAATTTATCTTTGACCATTTGTTTAAAACTTATCTTGTTGTTTTTTTCCAAGTTCCTCCTTTTTCTTTTCTCTCTCAACTTTTCCTCTCTCTCAACTTTACTAACTTTTCCTTTTTCCTGTTTTCTCTTCTTTTCCCCTTTTCTCTCTCCTTTTTATCAGTCTTTTTACTTCTTTTTTTTTTTTTTTTTTTGCTGTTTTATTATATTGCTCTGTATTTTTTTTATTACGAGTACGCCCATTCCCTACAAGGATACTTTGGGTGTGGGGGAGGGGGGTGGTTTAAGGATTCTACAATTAGTGGCCTCAATTTTTAATGGTAGCACAGTTTCTTAGACCCATCGGAGAACTAAACCACCACTTAGGTATTTTTAAATATTCGTTCAATGCCAATTTCCAAGCTGTATCTTGCAGCTGGCTGGGACTTTCGGAATGAAATTTTTCAGCAATAATGTGAATACAAAGTATGCAGCATTGAAACAATTTTTGGACTTTGACCTAATTTTAAGGTCATGACATCCCTCATTGTAGGATTTTAAAAACATTTTTCACCAAAACTCGATTAAGGTTTGTCCTATCGGAACAAAGTTGCCCTCTCTAGATCAGGGGTTCTTTACCTTTTTGAGTCATGGACCCCTTTGAGAATCTGGTGAAAGCTACGGACCCCTCCCCAGAAAAATGCACATAAGCACATAAACACAAAATTTTGCATACAATGAATAGATTTTATTGCATCGGAAAATTATTTCCTTCACATACCATCATAATCAGAATAAAAAAACAATCTTTACAAAGAATATATCTCACTTTTTTCATGCAAAAATCAATGACCATTCCCTGAAAAAAATGAAATATATCCAAATTGTGCAAATTAAACAAAAAATAAACTTCAATTCTGCTCGAAAGTACATTTCAGTGAGAAGGCTGTTGTTGTTTGGCTTCAATAAGAAGATGAAATTGGGGAGTGGTCTTTGACAAGGCAACATGCATGTCATGTTTGACATCCAATCGATTTCTACTTTTCGTTTTGATGGTAACAAGTGCTTAAAATCCTGAACTCGCAAAGACATGTGATTGCAAACGGAATCAGAGCTCCCACAGCTCGCTTTGCCAGACGAGGGTAGGCTTGTGTCAAGGAACACCAACATTCTCCAAGACTCTTCGAGTTGAACTCATGTCGTATCATTTCCTTTGTCCTCACGTCAATGAGGTCATCTTTGGCAATGTCTGCATCATTAATACAGTTTATATCAGCAAGGAAAGGATTACGAATCCACGTTTCAACTTTAAGGTCACCTGAGCAGAAGTAACCTTCGAAAGAGTTCTGCAGTGTTTCCAGGTGTCTGCACATTTCTGACTGCAGAGAAATTGACAGGGCTTTGTCTCTCTCGACTCCATCCTGCAGAAGCACTTCCTCCAGCATTGGAAAGTTTGCATAGTTGTCTGCCTCCAATCCTCTTCCACAGTGGCAGCTTGGCCAAAAGAGCTTGTTGGTTTTCAGCAGCATCCATAATGGTGACTGCAGGGCCTTGAATCGAAATACTTACCGCATTCATATGGCCAAAAATATCCGCCAAATAAGCCAAGCCATGAATGAAATCCTCCCTGTCAAACTGTTCTGAGAGTGGACTTTCCTTTTCTCTCAAAAAAAGTGAAACTTCTGCCCTAAGTTCCGTCAAGCGCTTCAAGATTTGTCCTCTGGAAAGCCAGCGAACTTCTGTGTGGTAGAGAAGAACTTCAAATTCTGCTCCCATTTCGTGACAAAACCTCTTGAAAACGCGATGATTCAGAGCTCTGGCTCTGATGAAGTTGACGACTTTCACGGCAGTAGACAAGACCTCTTTCAGGATTGTTGGCAGAGTCTCCGATGCCAGTGCATGCCGATGTAGAAAACAGTGTCATGATGACGTGAGGAGCTTCTTTCTTCACCAGAGCAGTAAAACCAGATGTGTTGCCAAGCATCGCAGGTGCTCCATCTGTGCACAGAGTAGCCAAATTTTTCTTCCAGTCAAAGTTTTGCTTGGCAAATAAATTTTTCAACATTTCTAAGATGTCAATGGCCTTTGTAGTTTCCAAAAGGGGCTCACAAAATCGGAATTCTTCTTTGATGGCATCAGCATGCACATAACGGACGAAAACTAGGAGCTGGCTACATTGAGAGATGTCAGTACTTTCATCCAGTTGCATACTGAAGGGAAATGGCATAGCTGCCAATTCCTCCAAGACCTGCTTCAAAATATTACAAGAAATATCAACTATTCTGGAATGTATGACATCATTTGAAAAAGGCACTGCTTCAATTTTCTTCCTCGGCTCAAATCCACAAACCAGCTCGACCATGTCCAGGGCACATGGCTTTAATAAAGTCTCTCCAATTGTGTGTGGCTTCTTTTGTTTGACAATGCAATAAGCAACCTTGTAGGATGCTTCAAGACAAGGCTTAATTAATTAATTATTTGGAACCAATGACGTCATTGTTAACAACACCTATTCCCCATATGGAGTTCTTTACAATGAGCCATGTTTCAATTTTTTCCATACAGCAGTTTTGGAGATATGGAGGTGCAACATTTTTCGGGTTCTCCAGGATGGTGCTTGTACCACATGACATATGACGTCATGATTATCATTAAAATATTCTATAGGAGGCGGCGCTCCTATGGTGAAAATTTTGTGCCTATCAGACCAACAGTTCCAGCGAAAAAAAATTCCCAATGATCGGATAAGTGTTGTACTTGTCGAATTATGACGTCATAACGAAGGCACTGATGACATCATCATTAACATATCATATTCCCCAAGGGGAGTATTTGACAATGAGCCATGTTTCAATTTTTTCCATGGAGCGGTTTCGGAGATATAGAGGTGCAACTTTTTTTCGATTTTTTCCAAGATGGTGTCTGTACCACGTGACATGACATTATAATTATCACCAGAAATTCTACAGGAGCCGCACATATTCTAAAAATTTTGTGTCCATCGGACTAACAGTTGCAGAGGAATTTTTGTTTTATTCATACTGATCAAATCAAGTGTTGTACTTGTCAAATTATGACGTCATAATTAAGGCACTGATGACATCACCATCAACATATCTTATTCCACATGGTGAGTGCTTGACAATGAGCCATGTTTCAATTTTTTCCATTGAGCTGTTTGGGAGATATAGAGGTGTAACATTTTTCCAAGATGGCGTCCGTACCACGTGACCTATGACGTCATAATTATGAAGAACATTTTTTTACAGGCAGAGGCGCTTCTTTGGTAAAATTTCGTGTCAATTGGCCAAACGGTTGGCGAGAAAATGAATTTTTAAAATGCCGACATGGCACACGGCACACGTACGGCACATGACACACGGACGCACAAGTATGCTTAACCCCGCTTTTCGCTTCGCGAGCGCAGGGTAATAAACTAGGAAACACTTCCTGCTACTACACAAATGAGGCTATGAAAGCTTCTAAGAGCCTGGATGGCCTCAAACATGTTGCTCAAACTACCCTAACTCAAACATGTTACACTTGGAATGTGCCAGAGAAACCGAGGGTACTTTTGATGTCCAAAGTAAGTACCAACCAATATTAATCAGCAATGTATGCTTGTAAACACACTGGCTGGTCATAAAACTCTGTGGGGCTGATTGACTTGTCATAGTGCTCTACCATGCTGTGAACAGGGGAACTTCTATCAACTGGTTAGTCAATGGAGTCCCAGCTCTTTTACACCCACATTTGGGGCAACCCTAATCACCGAATGGTCCAGATTAGCATTGATTTTAAAGTCTACCCTCACAAATTAATGGAGAGTGTGTACTGGAATGCTGTATAATTTATTATACTGGAAACTGCCGATGGCATGCCTACCCTCCTTCGCTGACGGGTTGAATCAAAAGACAGCATGTTGCATTTCACAAACGTATTGCATATCTATCTGTGAGTCTCAATGAGGAAGTGAATGAAGTGAAACACCACATTTCGATTAAGTGAACCACATAAAAAAGGATCTTTTATATCATGTTGTTGTTGTTGGTGTTGCTGTCTCATTACTGTGGTTGTCGTTTATGTGCCCCTTCCATGTACAATTATATATATTTCGATTGCTTTGAGAATTATTGCTATACATAATTTTGTGTGCTCCTTCCATGTCAGCACACTATATTTCTAAAGGGTTCCTGCTGTCGTACTAAACAACGGTCGGACATTGTAAATACCAGCACTGATTTGGGCAATAAAAACATGGTGTGCCGGTCACGTTTGGCCTCCAGTATGGTGGATAAACAAAGGCAAGTGGCCTTATAACATCACAAATGGGTATCAGGGTACCTGTTTTTCAGCTACCTCAGGGAGTGGCATCCCTGCCCTATGTGAGTCACGGGCTCAGCTGGCTCTGGCTGACAGTACCTGGTATGGGCCCCTTGTCCAGGGTAATGGATCCCCACTGCCTTGTGGGGGAAGCCTCTTTAGGCTAAGGCTAGAAGAAGAACACTGAGATATCAAACCACACCTGGAGGTCAGCCTGGACAGCGTTACATCGTGGATAAATGTGCCCATGAAAGTTAGTGGTGGCACCAATTTAGGCATCACTGCGCAGCATCTGCAGACAGCCTAGTCCACTTTGGACATCAAGGGCAGCCGTCATCTTACTGACAACCTGGCGAGTCTGCTGCGCAATGTGCATCGAACTTCACGCTGCATTTACTGCACCTGCAGCCAACGATGCTCATAGGAATAGAGAGTGGGAGATGGATAGCACACATCGATATCACCTTAGTCGCTTCTCTGTGCAGGTTTTTTCCCTTCATTGGCACCGGCTCACCTACTCACCATGCACAATGTTTAGTGAGCATGCCAACGAAGGGAAGAGATTCATCAAAAGCGCCGACTCACAACTTCAACATCACTTCTACAGGCAAGTAAAACTTCCACTGAGGCAAAGTGATCAGTAATACATCCTGACCCATACAAGGCCTATACCTGACCTATACAAGGGTGTCTTCTACCGACTCCTCTCCGGCCTTGCTCCTCCAGCTCTCTCTGGGCTCTGTCCCCCAAATATTCCTGAAGGTCGCACAAGAGCTGCCTGCAATCCTCTTATGGTTAAACTGCCAAAATCAAGACTCTCTGCTCACCTTCACTCCTTCATTCCTCTTTTCTCCCACCTCTGGAACAAACTCCCCCACTCCCTTCAATCCCTGCGCAGCATCATTCCTCTTTTCTCCCACCTCTGGAACAAACTCCCCCACTCCCTTCAATCCCACTCCTCCCTCCAGGTCTTTAAAACAGCTGTTCACCACCATCTCTTATCTTCCCCCATCCAAAACCTTGATCTTTTCTACCCCCGCTAATTTCACCCCAAATCCTCTTTTTTGAAATACCAACTTCTTTCCTGGAAGTCCTTGGTGTCTTTGTGTTTATACTTCCGCCACCCCCCCCCCCCCCCTCCCTTCCCATGCCGCCTCCCCCCAAGCCCTCTCCCTCCCACACATTCCCGATGTCCCTCACAAATGTTATGTTTATGTGCTTCCCCTTCTCTCCCCATCTTGTCTACCGCTCCCCTTTTTATAATATACTTTGTTTGTTTGTCTGTTTGATTTGTTTGTGTGATAAATGTTAGCTCTTTCACGAGCCTCGATTATGTATACAAAAAAAAAGAAGAAAAAAAAAGGAATTGACCATGTATGGAATTGAATTTAACTGAAGGACGTATCTTGCAAAGAATACCATGCCATTGTTACCTCCACCACCGAAGGTGGACAGAGGTTATGTTTTCACCCTGTCTATTTGTTTTTTTTCCTGTGAGCAGGATTTCTCAAAAAGTTGTGGACCGATTCAGATGACATTTGGTGGACAGGTTGGGTTTTTGGCAGACGAATTGAGTAGATTTTAGTGAAGATCAGAATCAGGATCCGAATACAATAACTTTTTTAAATTTTTACAGCGTAGCTATGCCACCCTGGAATAGCGTTTATCTCTCTGTCTGGTGTATGTACATGCATGTATGTCCCTCACAAACGTCCACCAATCAGAGTTGAGGATCTGGTCACATGACAGGACAGCGCTAAGTAACCATTACAGTTGCATATTTTACGAAAAGGAAATATAATAACCTTCTGTGGAACAGTTTGGGGTCCTTGCGGGTGTCATAAGGTAGGTAGGAGGTTTCAGAAACTCAATACAATTATGATTTTGAAATGTGATCGACATGGACCTTGCTCCCGAATCCGGAAGTGAACAGATGTTGACGGTGTGCTTGTTTGATAATATCTCAATACAACCTTGATTTAACATTATAATTTGATATATTAATATCATCGTATTGATTTGTGATTGTAATGATGAATGGTTCTGTTTGGAATGAAAATATAGAGAAATTGAGTTTAAAGCAGAATGAGGAAATGACGTAAGAGTTTCCATCCATGCCATTCGCGGATTCACCATTTGCAGTTTCGCCATTGACTGGATATAGCATATAGTTTTTTTTGTCCAAGTCCTTCACGAACCTGCTGTCAATGCCCAACGTTCGACTGAACATGGCACAGGGATGTGGAGTTTATTGGAATTTTTAAAAATACATTATTTGCTAACTGGTATCCCCACCCAGGTCATACTATCCCCTTCGACTAAAGTATCAAACAAGCTCAGCTACACCGTTGTTAAACTATCAGTCTTGTTTCACGTCACCATTGAGAGATGGGGCCAAAAACAATATATAGCAGGATTTTTCAAAAAGGTGTGGAAGACTTATGACAAAACCTGGTGGATGAGTGGGTAGGTGACACGAATAAGGTGATTATATTTTGGTTAAGATACGGATCCCGATCAGGCCTATCAGTGTGATACTAAATGTGGTGTTCAGCTTGGAGGAGGTATGCGCTCTACCGAGTGCCGTTCTAGTTAGTACTGTACTAACATCGAGGCAAGGGGCTAACAGAGTAGCTCGCTGGTACCAGACTCATCTTCAAAATGTCCATTCTCTGTTTGAATCCATCTGATGCTTTGCTACATGCAAGGTGCTGCCTCATTTATGGTGCCATTCTTTGGAGGGGACGTTAAGCCAGTTGTCTCACAGGCTAGCTGGTTGAGGAAAATTCCCCATCACACCTTTTGAAAAGACAATGCAATTGTGCTCTTCAACCATGGATAAATTCTACAGATGGGGCCAAAAAGTGCATGAATTTGGTGGACAGGTTATACCAAAATCCTGCTATATACCAGCTAAAGGCCTTTGGCCTTTGGGAACATCAGTCAAAATGTCCATTTCTCACACCATATCCATAACCCCTATGAACTCCCTCAAAACCGTCCATACTCCTTCCCACATGTCCATTTAGGTCTCCGCCGACCACAACAACTTCCTCATCTTTCACGTTTTCCATCAGCTTCTCTATCGCACACCAGAACTGGTCCTTCTCTTCATCGCTCCGACCGACCTGCGGAGCATATGTTAGTGATGTTGCCTCGGAGTTAGTGGTGACGTTCACCAAGAGCTTTCCAATCATCATTTTCACCATCATCAACCTTTCACTCACTCTAGTCACACTCACCACACTGTCTACAAACTCCTCAGAAAACAGGACACCAACACCATGCACGCTCTTTGGGCACCATTGCCACACAAAATTGTATTTCTGTCCCTGCCTGCCTTCACCATTCTCACACCACTTCCCTTCCATCTCGTCTCCTGCACACAACATATGTCCACTCTTCTTCTGATCAATACTTCCACCACTTCTCCTGATCTCCCTGTCATTGTCCCTACATTCCATGTCCCAAACCTCAGAAACCGATCCCCACGTCGGGCATCAGACGTTTCGTCGTCATAAATGGAGTGATTTCCCCCCTTGCTTCGATCGGGTTCCCCACCTTGAGTTTTGACGAGAGGTGGTGAGGTCCCCCACGGGGTACTTCGTGCTGTACCCTGCCCATATGTAGTTGTAATTGTCATGGTTCCCTTTTTGAGGCAATGTTTTTATGACCGGATGCCCTTCCTGACGCCAACCCTTTTAGTCACCTCTTATGACACGCAGGGATACGGTGTACCTATTCTAAACCGGGGTGCACACCCCGGTGCTGGACAACATAATAATACAATGAAACCCGGTACACACCCTGGTTCTGGCTCTACAATGAAAATAAATGCCCTTTGCTGGTGCTGGACCACATAAAAATAAAAGTTTAATCAGACTGGATTCCAGCTGGAATTCAACAGGAGACCAAAGAGCAGAGTAAGCCACCAAATGAGATCCTATAATCCATCATCTAGACTGTCTGTCTGTCTGGGCTGTAACATTTTAACCATTTGAGCTATTGTCAAAGTTTCACCAAAGCTTCATTATGATAATAAGGAAAAGGAAAATTAATAATGTTGTCAAAAGGTCAAAGGTCAGCGTTACATAAAATCATCAATTTTCATCCGATTGACCTGAAATTTTAAGTTTTGGGTCACTGAATCGGTCACTGCATATTGGGTCACTGAATTGGTTCACCAATCAAAAGCTATAAGTTGATTGTTTTTAGATCAAAAGGTCAAAAGTCTAGATTGCGTAAAATCACCAATTATCACCCGATTAACCTGAAATTTTAGGATTTTTTTTTTTTGGTATACAAGATCGAGGCTCGTGTAAAAGAAGCAGAACCACCTTTAGAGGCCATTTCTCCCCACAGAGCAGGTGTTGGCCTTTTTCGGGCAGCGTGGTCCCCTTTTTGAAGCAATGTTTGTATGGCTGGATTCCATTCCTGCTGCCAACCCTGTTGATCACCCCTTGCGACACATGGAAATACCAGTGAAATGGTCCTCAACTGGTCGTGTAAGAGCTAACATTAATCAAAAAAAGACAAACTGACACATAAAACATACGAAAAAGGGAGCGGGAGACAAGATGGGGAGCGGGAGACAAGATGGGGAGAGAGAGGAAAGCACACAAGTACAACATTTGAGAGCAGGGACATCGGGAGATCTGTGGGAGGGAGAGGGCTTGGGGAGGGGGTGAGGCACGGGAAGGGGGGATGTGGGAGAGGTATAAACACATGGACACTGCTAAGACTTCCAGGAAACAAGTCGGAATTTCAAAAAAGTGGATCTGGGGTGAATTAACGGGGGTAGAAAAGATCAACGTTTTGGATGGGGGAAGATAAGAGATGGTGGTGAACAGCCGTTTTAAAGACCTGGAGGGAGGAGTGGGATTGAATAGAGCAACGGCGTTTCTTCCAGAGGCAGGAGAAAAGAGGAATGAAAGAGTGAAGGTGAGCAGAGAGTCTTGATTTTGGCAGTTTAACCATCAGAGGGTTGCAGGCAGATCTTGTGCGACCTGTAGGAATTTTTGCGGGACAGAGCACAGACAGAGTTGGGGGAGCTAGGCCGGAGAGGAGTCGGTAGAAGTCAGAAAGACCACCAACCTGCCTGCGGTGAGTAAGTGAAAGGCCCTCGGAGTTAGCTTCATCGCAGGAGATTCCATTGATTCTGAAAGCTTTGGTTTCAACAGCGTGAAGCCGAACTAGGTGTGAGGCAGGAGCACCAGCCCAGAGGGGAGGGCAGTATTCCATTAAGCTGCGGATGAAAGCCTTGTATGTGGTGAGGAGCTCAGGTGTGCCAAGGAAGGACTTCGCACGACGGAGGATGCCCAGTCGGCGACTGGCTTTGGAGGCCAGGTTGGAAATGTGGTTTTCCCAGGAAAGATCATGGCAGATAGTGAGACCCAAAAGCTTGAGTGACAGAACTTCTTGGAGAGGATTGTTCAGAAAGTAAATGGGAGGGTTTTCCAGACGATCTTTTTGGAGAGACATAGTAAGAGTGTGAGATTTGTTATATTAAGTCATATTAAGAATTTGCATGTTAAGTCATCGAATTCGTTCACCAAACAAAAGCTAGAAACTGATTTTTTTTGTATATATCTAAAGTTCAAAGGTCAAGGCCGTGTAAAATCACCAATTTTCACCCAATTTACCTGAAATTTAAAGAATTTGCATATCGGGTAACTGAATTGGTTCAGTAATCAAAAGGTAGGAGTCTATTGGAGTTCTTTTTTAGATCAAAGGGTCAAAGGTTAAGGTTGCATAAAATCATCAATTTTCATCAAATTCACCTGAAATTTTAAGAATTTGCTTATTGGATCACAGAATTGGTTCAGTAATCAAAAGATAGGAGTCCATTGGATTATTTTTTTTCGATCAAAATGTTAAAGGTTAAGGTTGCATAAAATCATCAATTTTCATCCAATTCACCTGAAATTTTAAGAATTTGCATATTGGGTCAGAATTGGTTTGCCAATCAAAAGCTAGAAACTGATTTTTTTTTAATCTAAAGCTCACAGGTCAAGGCCGTGTAAAATCACCAATTTTCACCCAATTTACCTGAAATTTAAAGAATCTGCATATCGGGTCACAGAATTGGTTCAGTAATCAAAAGATAGGAGTCTATTGGATTTTTTTTTTCGATCAAAATGTTAAAGGTTAAGGTTGCATAAAATCAGCAATTTTCATCCAATTCACCTGAAATTTTAAGAATTTGCATATTTGGTCAGAATTGCTTTGCCAATCAAAAGCTAGAAACTGATTTTTTTTCTTCTTAGATCTAAAGCACAAAGGTCAATGCTGCATAAAATCATCAATTTACATTTTCTATTTTTTTAAAACCGTTTTCGTTATTTTGAGCATACATATATGCATACATATAGGAAGAAGAAGACGTCTGAATACAAATGGATGCGGACGGGCTTTCGATTCTCCGTTGCTTTCTTGTTGTAATTGAGAAAGCACAAAGAAAATGGAAATGAAAAACAAACCATTCCCACCAAACCTTCCTTCCTAGAAAGAAGCACTCGCTTCCATGAACTAATTTTGAAAAAGAAGTAGAGGTGTTTCAAAAATTACGCTGTAAAATACATCACGTTCATCTAAATAACCAACAACATTCATCTGAATAACCAACATTCTCTAGCTCAAGAAGCCCCGTGAGAGGGCATCTCACACAAAGAGGGTGTGAAATTTCTGGCAGTCACATAGGGTTTGTCATGCATAATGGCGGAGCCAGATGCCTTCCAATATTAGAATCACACCTTTCCGTTGCATATTAAGGAGGGAAAAAGGAACAGGCATTAATCTTACTGATGGAGATTGTGACAAAGTAAGTGAGCGTAGCACTACACTCACAATGAGTGCGTTAAACAGCAACGTCAATACTTTACAAACAAATGTCGACTCTTTTTAACGAACTTGGCCATCAGATGGGACATGTTTGATGACTTACCACCTCGTTGTTGCTTTGTAAGATTGATCAAGGCTTAAGGCTTAAGGTTTATTATTACATTCTTATTTATCACTGGAGTTTGTCATTGGAATGGACAACAATATGGGACACCTGATACTCCAATGCTGTATTTAGTATGTTATTTGAATATATTGTTGTTTGCAAATGATTGCTTACCTTGTGCTCAAATCTATAACCATCTTCTTTTTTATATAAAAAAAAGTCAAGGTATGTAGAAGAGTTACAACACTGAATGGATCAGGACGCAACAGAGCAACAGGAACAGTAGGGACAGTAGGGAGAGGTGGAAAGCACAAAACGGCAGGGCTGAAGCATAAATCAGAGGGAGACTTAGCCAAATAAAGGAAATGGCAAGGAAAGGTGGGCAGGGGAAGATGCATGGGGTGGACAAGATTGATACAGAAGCAAACTGCCAGGAAGGAAACACTTGAAATTTGGAATAAGGTGGGTTTGGGGGTACGGGTGTTAACAAGCAAGAAAATATGAATCGTTTTTAATGGGAGATGATCTGAGGTGGTGGTAAACAGCTGTCTTAAAGACAAGGAGGGAAGAGAGGAATAAACGAGTGGAGGTGAGCAGCGATACCACATGTACCTCCTTGGGGGTGGAGGGCAGAGGGAGACAAAACATGGAAAGGGCAGAGGGTTCAAGACCAGAAAGGAGATGGTAGAAGATAGAGGGACCACAGACCTGTCTACAATGAGAAAGTGATAGGCCCATGGACTCAGCTTCATTGCGGGATATTCCAACGATATTGAAGGGTTTGGTTTCCACAGCGTCAAACTGAGCAAGCTGTGAGGCAGAGGAGCCAGCCCAGATGGGAGAGCAGTACTAAAATGTGGTAAAAAAACAAACAGGCAAAATGGCCCTGCCAAAGTCCAAACTTGAATATCATTGAGAATCTTGGGAAAGACTTGGAGATTGCTGCTCGTCGATGCTCCCCATTCAACTTGACAGAGCTTGAACAAATCTGCAAGGAATAATGGGAGAAACTCCACAAATCCAGACGCGCAAAGCTAATACAGACATGCCCAAGAAGCCTCGAGGCTGTAATCGCTGTCAAAGGCGCTTCTACGAAGTATTGACTCAGGGGGGTTGACTACTTATGTAAATTAGAAAATTTTCTATTTCATTTTTAATTATCTTGTAAAAATTTCTATTAAAAAATTCCACTTTGACATTATGGGGTATTATGTGTAGATCAGTGACAAAAAAACTCATATTTAATCCATTTTAAATTCAGACTGTAATACAACAAAAATGTGAAAAAAAATGAAGGGTGTGAATACTTTCCGATGGTACTGTATTTCCAGTGGCAATGTTTGGATGCGAGTCATGGACGGTGAAGAAGAAAGAAAGGAATACTATTGACAGTTTCGAAATATTGTGTTGTAAAGGAATGTTAGAAATTCCATGGACCAAAAGAAGCAATACAAACAAATCAGTGCTTGAAGAAACTATAGATCACCATGTACATTAGAAACGCTGATGCTAAAACAGAAACGGTCACACTTTGGACACATCATGCATGCAGAAAACAAAAGTCTGGATAAATCAACCATGCCTGGCATGTCTGAGTGAAGAGGAAACTGAAGGAAAACCGTGTATATGCTGGATGGATGAGGTAAAGGCTACAACCAAGCTGTCCCTGCTAGGGCTTCCGGAAGCCATGCAGGATGGGAATTTTTGGAGAAATGTGATCATGAATGTTAACAGATCAGTCATGACTTGACGGAACTGGATACAATAAGGTTATGGAGATGGTAAAGTGTGTATTAATAAATAATTCAAAGTTATTTGTTGGTATGTTATGATGAAGTGCATATAATAAATAAATGATTCCAATTTGTGTGTTGCCAGTTGAGATATTAAAGTTTATATAACTGAATAACGGTTTACGAAAGCACATACAGAGTATTAAATGCAGAAATGCCCTTTTAATTTACTTTTTAGCTCACCTGGAACGAAGTTCAGGGGAGCTTATGCGATGGCGCGTTGTCCGTCCGTCAGTCCGTCCATAACTTATCAGTCTTGAAACTTCTTCCCCGAAACCGCTGATGGGATTGCTACCAAATTTGGCACAAATTATATATCTTGTGTTGTGACTAAAGTTTGTTCACGGCATTTAAAAAATCAGGGTCAAAGGGGGTTCACCGGGGGTCAAAGTGGATCCAGGTTTGACTCCACAAAATAGGTATTTGCATTTTCCGCTGAAACTACACACACAATTTCGATGAAACTTGACCACCACCTTCACCACCCGTGATGTACGGAAGTTTGTTCACGGCATTAAAAAAAATTTGCCCCTTTGGGGATCCACAGGGGGGTTTGCCCCCAAAATAGGTATTTGATTTCTTCTCAGAAACTACAACTGTAATTCTGATGAAACTGGACCACAACCTTAATCATCCATGATGTACCAAAGTTTGTTCCTGGTATTTAAAAAGTTGGGGTCTAAGGTGGACTATGGGGGGCTTGCACCGCAAAATAGGTATTTTTCTTTTTTCTCAGAACCTGCACACATCATTTTGATGAAACTTCACCACAACCTTCATCATCCATGATGTACCAACGTTTGTTCAAAGCATTGGAAAAATTGGGGTCTGATGAGGCACACTGGGCGGGAGGGGGATGGTGGGGTTTCCCCCCCAAAATAGGTATTTTTTTCTGTGTTTGTTTAAAGTCTTATGATTATGTTAGTATGATTCTACATGCTGTCCTGTCTTCTAGCAACCATGGAAATTGGTTTAAAATACCTTTAGTTGGTGCAGTATACTGTTTATTCCACCGGGTGAGCACCAGGTGTATTGCCCCGATGTTTAAATTTATGTTAATCTGTTGCAATACTTTTTTTTTTTTTCTTTTTTTGTATACTGAATCGAGGCTCGTGAAAGAGCTAACATTTATTTCACAAACAAATCAACCAGACAAACAAGATATATAAAAAGAGGGAGCGGAAGACAAGATGGGGAGAGAAGGGGAAGCACACAAACATAACATTTGAGAGCAGGGAGATGTGTGGGAGGGAGAGGGCTTGGGGGGAGGAGGCGTGGGAAGGGGGGGGGGGGGTGGGAGAAGGATAAAACACAAGGACACCAAGGACTTCCAGGACAGAAGTTGGTATTTCAAAAAAGTGGATTTGGGGTGAAATTAGCGGGGGTAGAAAAGATCAAGGTTTTGGATGGGGGGAGTTAAGAGATGGTGGTGAACAGCTGTTTTAAAGACCTGGATGGTGGAGTGGGATTGAAGAGAGTGAGGGAGTTTGTTCCAGAGGCGGGAGAAAAGAGGAATGAACGAGTGAAGGTGAGCAGAAAGTCTAGATTTTGGCAGTTTAACCATAAGAGGGTTGCAGGCAGATCTTGTGCGACCTGTAGGAATATTTGGGGGACAGAGCCCAGAGATCTGGGGGGGCAAGGCCAGAGAGGAGTCGGTAGAAGACGGAAAAACCACCAACCTGCCTGCGGTGAGTGAGTGAAAGGCCCTTGGAGTTAGCTTCATCGCGGGAGATTCCAATGAAGTATGAACTTAATGTATGTTTACCTAAAATGGGGGGACTGAACACAAAAAGTGCTATTGTTCTACGATGGTAAAACATATATGCATATAAATACTAATAAATAAAAGATGACCTTCTGTACTCTTGCCACATATTAATCTTTTGATCTCAAATCCAAATTTCTTGAGTATATATCAATAATATCTAATTTGACTTCACTGTTCCAATACTTAAGGAGGGCACTGTGCATTCCTGTACTGTTTGTTCTTTTCTGGAAATTATTTTCTAAAATTCCCAAATTCTTAAATAAAATCAGAACTGCAGACATGTGCCAAATATGAAAGAAATGCGTCCAGTGATTTTCAAGTAAAAGCTCCACATGGACCCACAGACAGATAGGCAGACAGATAGACTGGCAGGACCAACAATATAAACCACCAGTCAGGCCGACATCCTGTTGGGGGCTCATAAAGCTAAAAACCAAAGTGATTCCTTCAACTGAATCAAAGGTTCATCAGGTAGCCTCAGATGGGCGAGACATATGCGCCTGCCTGGATAAGCGGGGTAAGATCACTCTCACTCCCCTTTATAACCAGCATAATCTTCGTTATATGTTCAGTATCATGAATGTCCATTCCACAGTGACTCTCTGACTGATGGAATAGCACGCAACTTCAAATGGAAGGATTCAGTATACTCGATTTAAAGGAGGATCTACAAATGCCTGACCTTACTCCACTTTTATTCAAGCAAAGCAAAACAAATAAATTTTACATTTTAACTCAAAATCGGTATTACTAAAATAGTACTACTATACAAAGATTTGTTGAAATTGATTTTTCTATCTGTGTATCTTTATTGGTGGAAATTTTTTATTTGTTTTTCCTTTCATCCCGACTTATAAAAACACATAAATCCCATGCATAACGTAGTTGTTGTGGATTTTATAGTAAATATTTTACAAGAATAAGAATGAATATTTTACAATTTAATTTTTTTTCAATATTTCAATTTTAAATTTTTCAAGTCTAAAATTTTTCAATTTAAAAAATTAAAAAAATTAATTTAAATTAAATATTTAAATTCCAGGTTTTACAATTTCTCCTGCTCCTTCCTGGTTAATAATAATTCCAGCAACCCTTTCATGAATGGTGTTTCCAAAAGATAAAAACAAATATTTGTCTTGTCATGTATATATTATCCTCTAGTTAAAAAAAAACAATTCTTGCCATTTAAATCAATATACTTCACTTTTTATGAGGCTTGAGGATGAAGACAAAGCTGATGTCGATGTGAGTATATGCACTATGCAGGCACCCTCGTGTTGTGTCTTCATTTGCTTGTTCATCCTTTTATTGTTTACATAAGCTCCACAACCAGAGTTGCATCTGAAAAATGCAAAAGATAAAACTCAAAGTCAGTGTAGCTTTGAAACTGCAGTGCATATAAAGCTTTATTACCAGTATAAAGTACACAGCAATGGGTGAAATACAAATCTCGGACCCACCGCCACCTGAATACAAAAAACTTGTTCTTTGGTGAAATTGACTTTATGCTGAACTGCTCGCCACATGTTCTCATCAAACATGTATAACCGTCATCCATGTAAAGCAAAACAAGTGAGTATTCATTTTTGTGCAAACCATGGCTGTTAAATATGAGGAGCGGTTGGAGAAGAAGAAGAAGAAGAAGAAGAAGAAGTAGAAGAAGAAGAGGAAGAGGAAGAAGAATAAGAAACTGGACAAATTATTTCTAGCTTTGTAAATACAAAATGTCATTTTGGAAAAGCCACAACTCTACACGACAGCAGAGTTCCTTCAATTTCCCCACAAACTGACTCGAGTGGCCTGCATAGCTTGTTCATTTCCCTTGCTGGAGTGCAAAGGCTTTGGTAATTAATTGCTCAGGTGTCATTGCCAGGCCACATTGTGCCAAAAGAAATATCAATGAAACCTTTCGTCTTATGAGATGGATTTTTCTAATGGAAAAAGTGTTTTAGACAATGCGAAGGAATGAAGTACTTCAAAAAAGTACAGCATTTATTGAAAACACGGAGCCATTCTGGAGTGAGTCAACTCGTGTTGTAAAAGCCCCATCGAAATCCTGTTCCCTCTCATCCCAGACTAGGACACTGACCTCCATTGTGAATAAGGTAAACAATTAAGGAGTCTTTGATGTCAATCAGACCAAATAACACATACACACACACACTCACACACACACACATGTATATATATATATATACATACAAGCAACACAACATGCATTTTAAGGCCATTATCCCTGCTAGAGCGGGGGTTAGCCAATATATATATACATACACACACACACACACATATAGCTCTTTGTAACCACTGGCTGACATATTAATGTTCGGTACCTTCCGTGCATTGTAGAAAGCTGAAATTTGGCGTGCCGATGGACATTGAAGTCGGTACACTGGGGGGGAAAAAAAATCACAGAACTGTCGGAAAGCATCCGCAAATGAAAATTGACATTTAAAAAAACCATAAACACATGTATAAAAAAAAAAAACCTCAATGAATATCTAGCATTTGAAAATTGTAATTTCTATAACTGTAAAGTGTGAAAGAAAAATCTCAATGAAATTTACATAAAAAATACTGTAAACGCGTCTGCAAAATAAATAAATAAATAAATAACCTAAATTGATATCTAGCAGCAGGTCGGTGATGCTTGCCTATAATCATAAAGGTTCTATTTAATGTGTACCTACGTACGAAGCATAACTTGTTATTGCTTACACAATGTGTAAGCATACCTCCACTGGTATATATATTGTTGCGGTTTTGGAAAATGTATCCTCAGACGAGCGCATTCATGAACACAATAGGAATCCCCAGGTAGCTATTTCTATACTCTTTGTTAAGTAGACCTTTGCCCATTTTCTGAGGGTTTGGGAATGGGAACATGCTAGTATCGAACATGTTAGTATCGTCTATATATTCCCAGTGTGATGTCTCCCCATTTCCAACTATCTCTTTATTTCAATTGTTCAGTCCGTTCCAACAATCCCTCATCAATCCGTTCCAGCAATCTTTTTTTTCAATCCACAATCGGTCCGTTCCAACAATATTTCGCTCAATCCACTTTCGGTCAGCTTCACCAACCCCTAATTCACCAAACCTCAACTCGTAAACTCATCCTTCATCCCAACGTTCCTTCCTTCAATGTGAATGTAGGTTTTTGGGTTTATTTTCATGATGGGGTTATTTTCACTTTCAATCCATTTATTCAACCGATGCTTCACTCTATTATGATTGATAAATCACCCCCAACCTCCATCCACACCTGTATAGGTGAACGAGTCCCATATTAGTCACAATTATTCATATCAGTAACAATTAATGTTCCAGATCCGTCATGTTGTTTCCTTGAATCTCAACGTTCATAACATGGGACATTTTTGAAGCTTTTATTTCTGATATGGCAACGGGAACAATCACAGATTCCCGTTATAGTCGAAGGAATGGAATGTATAACGATTAAACAAAAGCAGAAAAACCTTTACCTTGGCAGTTCCCCTTAAAGGTTTATTTGGATTTTGTGGTGACGATAAAGTTCTGTGTGAACTAAAAATTAGATTTCAACAACAAAGGAATGATAATGAAAATAGTTTTTTTAATATTTATTTATTTAATTGAATGCCCGGCAAATGCATGTCCAAGAAATGGTTGAGGACGTGTTCAACATCGGGGATTTTACAACTAAAATGGCCGCCAATCGGCCATCTTTGATCGCTTTGCAAAACATAACTATATGCATAATATGTATACCATCATGTATTATCTTTGTGCCAAGTCTGAACAAAATCAGTCTATACATCTCCGAGATATGGCTGCGGACGCACAGACGAGCTTAACAGCTAATCCTCACAGCTCGATTTATAAAGAATGCAAATTACGTACATACCACTTTATACAATGGCCGCTCTCGTTCTTTCAAGTGGCTCCGGAGGGATACGGCACATGCGCAGTGACATGAAAGCACATCTGCTTCTTCTTTTGTTTTTAATGGCGTTTTTCGAACCGCGAGGCTCTATATACGCCACACAACTAACCATTTCGGCTGAAGGGAAAAATACTGGGGACTTTATATTGTTGCGGATATGGGATTTGGCCTCCATCCATATCCGCTTGTAAATATTCCCCTATTTCCCCAATACTCCCCAACTATCCCCAATCCCCCATTCCCTAGTCCCATTGTCTGTAAACAACACTCTGTAGCCCCGACCTTCCCCTTTTTCCCCCATTAAATGTCGTACCCAGGTTCACCGCATCTCACGTAGACAACTATAGGACATCTTGCTAGTTATTCTTAGTCTATGTCAGTTAAGGACTCGTTTCCATTAATTCTGACTCTTCGTTGCACCAGAATGTGATTGTATGGCACCATTAGTAAGTTTAGGACCTCCCAATACCTCCCCGCATCTCTTCCTCATGGAACAACAACACCAACAACAACAACAGCGGCGGCGGCGCGGCGGCGGCGCGGGGAGTGTGCGTCCTCACTCCGGCTTGGTTAGCCGCCATTGAACATGTGCTCCGACGGGGTTACCACGCAGGGGCTCACTGTCAGCTCCTCGTCAAGGGCGGAGCCCGGTAACCCCCCGCACCCAATAAGAAGCGGCGGACCGATTCCATCTGGGGCGGAGCTAACGAGCCGAGGGCGTGTCACTCCCCGCTGGACATGCGCAGGAAGACGGAGGTGACGTCAGATGCGCCTCAGCTACGGAGAAGAAAGGACGCCACCTCCTAGCGCTGAGAAATACCTCCCCGCCTCTCTGGACCGGACCGGGTCGATTCTGCCCCTGAGCCAAGGTGCACCTTGAGCTATCGACTGCCTGCCCTCCCTTGCCATCAATCCCCGTGTAAGTCAGTCTTGTCCCGTTTGTCTGTGGTCTGTCGGGAATAAGATAAGACTGTGTCTAAGTGCCCGTCTTGCTGTGCTTTACCTCTTGCCGTGTAATCTAACCGTTCTGCATAACCAATATTATATCCTCCTCCGGAGGTCTTGAGAACTGTACCCCTTGTGTCGTTGCCTTAATCCCAGCCGTTGTGTCCTTTCCTTCATTGATTTAGCATAGCGCGATTCGGCCAACGTTCGAGTGTAATCGGGTAACTTGTGCGAACACGGCGGCCATTCCGCTCGGTCAAGCAACATCTAAGTCGTGTCCGTAACAATATTGTTAACCCGGTTTCTTTCAAAACATTTAAAACCGTTTTGTGGAGTAGATGGGCTTAGTCGGTAAAGCGTATCCTGGCCTGACCAGATGATCCCCATTTCTCGGGTAGAGTGGAAAAGGTGCGATCTGCGTTCCCCATACTGAGGGCATTGTGTGAAGATGTATTTCAAATTTTCGGAACCTTACCCCACTCGCAGAACCCCGTCAAATGACACATTATCTGAGGTAAATAGGAGTTTAAAGCATAATGTCCAAATCTGAGCTAATAAAGGATTGACTAGTCCCTTCGGGAGAGTCGAGGAAATGAGACAGAGGATTTGATCAAAGCATGCACCGTGGTGCTGCATCGCCCTTTGGTGAGGTCTCTCACTGAAATTGCCATTTTTGATGCTGTTCCTAATTAGGTTGGAGAGTTCTGACGACCAAGATGGGTTGGGGTTTCTAACTCAGACCTAAGTGCCCGTTTGGCTGCCTGATCACAGGCCTCATTGCCTCCAATGCCCATGTGGGCAGAGATCCAGCACAGCAAAACACGTCCGTTACTCAGCCTGTTAAAAGCCGGAAGTTTTTCTTGCGATAACATTTTGCAAGAACCCAATATTTTGAATTGAAAATCTAAAAAAGTAAATAATGACATCGGACAAATTTCTAATGACGGGTTTAATCTCTGCTTGAAAGAATTCCACATTGTTATTTAGGCGGTGTATAAGCTTAACAGACCGCTGTGTCAATCGTTGAGACCGATCTTCACAAGGCCACATATCGTGACACATATCAGCTCAAAATCCTTTTAAGTGTCACTTTTGATAGTTTTACAATGAAGGGGAAATGTACAGGAGTGCTTCGTGATTGTGAATATGACAGCTCCAGCCTCCGAGGCGTCTTTGGCTTCGCACAGCGGTGAGCACTAAAATAGTCAGGTTCACTATGTTAACAAATATAATTTCGTTCAAAATTTTGGAGATTAGCAAAACTATACATTTTTGGAATATTCAGAGCATGAGGAATCCAAAAATTAATATTGGCATTTGCGTAGACGCCTTTGCGAAAATGACACTCAGGACAGTGATGAAGATAGTCAGGTTCACTATGTTAACAAATATAATTTCTTTCAAAATTTTGGGATTAGCAAACCTGTACATTTTTGGAATCTTCAGAGCATGGAGAATCTGAAAATCAATGTTGGCATTTGCACAGACACCTGCATGGCCGCCATTTTGGATTTTGAAAATGGCCGCCATAAAATACATAATTTGCGCTATCTCGGCTTCTAGTCAACCTAGAGACTTAATTAAATGTGCTAATCCTATGTTTTCTGGGTTAAGGAATCCAATAAAGGCCTCAAAATAGTGCTCAGGATTACAGAAAAGCAACAAACAAAGGTAATTGAAAACCATTGTGTTTATATTTGTGATATAACTGTATTACATAATACATGATATTGCAAGTCCTTTGAAGTTATAGGTAGTATCAGATTGAACTATAAGTCCTATACACAGGATCTACGAGGTCTTTACCGTTCAGGAATATGCTTTTACACATCTTCGTCACTGTCCTGGGTGTCATTTTCGCAAAGGTGTCTACGCAAATGTAAACATTAATTTTTGGATTCCTCATGCTCTGAATATTCCAAAAATGTATAGTTTTGCTAATCTACCAAAATTTTGAACGAAAAAACATAGTGAACCTGACTAAAATGGCGACCGTAAGATTTTTCATCAGGATGAAATCGTGTGTAGGTGGGTGGAGTCAGGGCAGCTGTCCAACCAATCGGTGGGAAGGATTGTTACATCCAGACACAATTTGGAATTGATTCGATACCGAATTATATTTCTAAAAATCAACGGAATCGAGTACGATTTTGAGTACTTGTTTCGTTTTCTTTTTTGGGGGTTTTGGAGATATGGGAACTATTACATCTATCTATAATTCCAGTAATCTCTGTGTGTATGTATGTCTGTGTGTCGTTTGTCTGTGACCGCTGTTTCTCGACAACCACGGGTCCGATATACTTGAAACTTGCCAGGTATATTGCTGGGGACCCGAGGATGTGCCTTTTCAAGGTTTCATATTAATCGGACAAGTAGTTACCGAGCTATGGCGATTTCTTTACCAAACTCCGCAAGCCGTTCGCTTTGGACCAAACCATTTCATGTAAATAGAGGGGGGGATTGTCACCGTACTCGCAAGCCGTTCGCTTTGGACCAAACCATTTCATGTAAATAGAGGGGGGGGATTGTCACCGTACTCGCAAGCCGTTCGCTTTGGACCAAACCATTTCATGTAAATAGAGGGGGGGGATTGTCACCGTACTCGCAAGCCGTTCGCTTTGGCTTTGCGAATGGACCAAACCATTTCATGTAAATAGAGGGGGGGGATATAATTTTAGATATATATATAGTACGGGCATGCCCTAGTAAGGACTGATGCTGATAAGGGACGGTCACACACCCAACCTGTCCACCAAGTTTCGCCCGAATCCGTCCACAACTTTATGGAAATATCTTGCTGTATATCGCTTTATCCCGATCACTCAATGGTGAAGAATCACTTTTGAAATTCTCAAATCCAGACCCGGATTTGAATCTTCACCAAAATTGAATTAATTCTTCCTTGTCACGTCCTGTCGTCACGTGACGTGGACACCCTGTCCACCAAGTCATATCACCTGCCCAAGTATCACCTGTCCACCACGTTTCGCCCGAATTCGTCCACAACTTTGTGAGATATCTTGCTTTATCTCGTTTTCGGCCCTTTCACTCATTGGTGAAGAATCACTTTAAAATTCTCAGATCCAGATCTTCACCAAAGTCTAATCATTTCATCCTTGTCACATTTTCGACCTTCATTTCCAACCAATCTTCGTCTGATTCTGTCAATAACTTTTTGAGGTATTTTGTTCACAGACAAACAGACAGACAGGCAAACAGGCAAACTCAAAGATTTTGGAATTTTTCGAATTTTTGAAAATTTAAATTTCAAAGCTGAAAAACTAAAGCTTTTGGGTCTCACAATCTGCCATGATCTTTCCTAGGAAAACCACATTTCCAAGCTGGCCTCCAAAGCCAGTCTCCGACTGGGCATCCTCCGTCATGCGAAGTCCTTCCTTGGCCACCTGAGCTCCTCACCACATACAAGGCTTTCATCTGCAGCTCAATGGAATACTGTTCTCCCCTATGGGCCGGTGCTCCTGCCTCACATCCAGCTCGGCTTCACGCTGTTGAAACCAAAGCTTTCAGAATCATTGGAATCTCCCGCGATGAAGCTAACTCCGAGGGCCGTTCACCCTCTCACCACAGGCAGGTAGGTGGTCTTTCTGTCTTCTACCGACACCTATCCGGCCTAGCTCCCCCAGCTCTGTCTGTTCTGTCCCCAAAATATTCCCACAGGTCGCACAAGATCTGCCTGCAACACTCTTATGGTTAAACTGCCAAAATCACGACTCTCTGCTCACCTTCACCCTTTCATTCCCCTTTTCTCCCGCCTCTGGAACAAACTCCCTCACTCTCTTCAATCCCACTCCTCCCTCCAGGTCTTTAAAACAGCTGTTCACCACCATCTCTATCTTTCCCCATCCAGAACCTTGATCCCTCCCACAGATCTCCCGATGTCCCTGTTCTCTGCTGTTGTCCTTGTGTGCTTCCCTCTCTCTCTCCCCATGTCTGCCGCTCCCTTTATTGTATGTTTTGTGTCCGTTTTTTTTTGTGTGTGTGATTAATGTTAGCTCTTACACGAGCCTCGATCTTGTATACAAAAAAATAATTAATAAAATAATTTTAAAAAAACAGACAGGGGTGAAAACATAACCTCGATTCACCTTCTGTGGCGGAGGAAGAAACCTTGGATGGGAGATAACATCGCTTGTTAAATGCACTGATAAGCGCTGCGCTGTATGAGTGGGGATGGGAGGGGTGGTGGCATGGGAGTTGGTGTACGAGGGGCAGAGCAGACATACACTTCAGAAAAATAGTCTTTTTGAAGAAGAGACATGTATTCTAGCGGAGAGGAAGGACACTTGTGGCATCGACGAAGGCGATACAAGAGTTGAAATGCATCGATAACATAGTTTGGATAAAATGGTGGAGTGTATAGCTCGAGGCAGAAGGAAATTTAATAGAAATGAGAATCGTTAAGCAGTGAAATATAACATTTTTTGTTTGTTTCTTTTGATTTTTTTTGTTTGAAGCGAGGAGAGGAAATAGGATAGTGTTGAGGAAATAGAAGCAAGATACTCGGGAATATATCTAGGAAAGATACACTTTCTATCAGAGGGAAGGCCGTCAGTCTTTGACAATATAAAACGAATAGCACGGAACGAACAGGACAAAGGATGAAACATGGGGCAATACCCCTGGTGCTCACCTGGTAGAATAAACAGTATACTGCCTGACTAAAGGTATTTTAAACCAATTTCAATACTTGCTAGAAGACGGCAGCATGGTGAATCATATTAACATAATCATAAGACTTTAAACAAACACCGAAAAAAAAAACTTATTTTGGAGGGCAACACCCCTCACCCCTCCCCGCCCTCCCACCCCTGTACCTCCTAAGACCCCAAATCTTCCAATGCCTTGAACAAATATTGATACATCACGGATGAGGAAGGTTGTGGTGAAGTTTCATCAAAATTATATGTGCAGGTTCTGAGAAAAAAGAAAAATACTATTTTGCGGTACAAGCCCCCCATAGACCACCTTAGACCCCAACTTTTTAAATACCAGAAACAAACTTTGGTACAACACGGGTGATTAAGATTGTGGTTAAGTTTCATCAGGATCGTGTGTGTAGTTTCTGAGGAGAAAGCAAATAGCTATTTTGGGGGGTAACTCCAAAAGGGGCGACTTTTTTTTAATGCCGTGAACAAATTTCGGTGCACCATGGGTGGTGAAGGTTGTGGTCAAGCTTCATCGAAATATTGTGTGTAGTGTGGGGTCAAACCTGGATCCACTTTGACCCCCGGAAGACCCCCTTTAACCACGATTATTTTAATGCCGTGACCAAACTTTATTCACAACACAACAAATATAATTTGTGCTAAATTTGGTCGCAATCCCATCAGCGGTTTCGGAGAAGAAGTTTCAAGTGTTTACGAACTGACGGACGGACTGGCGGACGGACGGACGGACTGACCGTCAGACGCTCCATCGCATAAGCTTCCCTGAACTTCTTTTCAGGTGAGCTAAAAAATAACACTTCGACGAAAGACAACATCCAGTAAAAAAAGGCCAATCCAGTTTGGAAAACTCACCTTTGGTGAAGTGGAAGTGGCAGCTGCAGATTCGACCGACACGTGGAAATATCCCCGGACCGGAAGGGACTGTTAACCCACGCAAGCGAATGGCTTCAAAATGGCTGTCTCGTCATCCACAGGTCAGCCCCAATGCATACTCTTGATCTTTTCTCTTCTCATCAACCCTCCTCAAACTCATCCATTTCTTTTCCAACTAGTGTTCTCTGCCCTGTGCTTCCACCCACCTATCGATTTTTGTTCCATTGTTGTTTTGTATTCGATTTCCCCTTTTTCTTTACTCCGCCCCCCCTCCCCTGCTGTACGTTAGGTTGTATTCAGCTTGTTCAACCTTATGTTACATACTCCACCTCACACACCCCTTGCTCTCATTCTTCCCCTCACTCATTCCTCTTCCGAGTGGTAGCTCTGTTCTGCCCCCAATATACTCCTGTTAGTGTGTTTCCCCTGTATTTGTTCTGTTTGATGTTTTAGGTCTGCATGAGCCTCGATTTTGCATACAAAAGAGAGCATCTTCCTGTTGAAGGGGGTGATCATCCAGCTGTCTAATTCTCATTTAGGTTGTAGACAGTACAGATCCCATGGAATCTTGATTTAAAAAAGAAACTGGTCATTGTGTGCCAGAACTTTGAACAAATTCCCCACTTCATGGTAGCTATAGAATTATCACTGCCAGTTGATAGGTACCATCTATTTATTACGTCTGCAAGTATGGAGGACATTTTCACCATTCCTCCCTCTTCTACTGTAAAAACACCATCTGACAAGAGAGCAAGGGATCAATCGGATTATCCAGTGTTTACGTTTCCTTGTTTGAATACATAATTACAAAAAAAAAATTAGAGGGTAGAACCAAATGAAATGCCTTACTCACTTTTACTATGCATCTAAAATCAGGAAAATACATTTTCATAATTCATTAATTTTTTATCAGGAACTAATTTTTTTTTATTGTTATTCCATCACCTCAACTATCAAATGACTCCTTTCGAGCATTGATTTATTGGCAAGACTTAAGCACACCTGCCCAGAGGGTAGAAACAAAATATATATATTTTATTTCATGTACCATACTCTTTCCAGAGCGTTGGTGCTGCCGAAGCAGTTTCTTCGCAAGGATCGTATTGGGTAGTTTGCTCTTGCGTTCCCAGCATTGTTTATCCATGCTCTATCCTACTAAATCCTGTCCGTCACTCAAGGAAGCAGCAAGTACCATTTTTACCTCTGCCACTGAAGGTGGATGGAGGTCATGTTATCACCACTGTCTGTTTGTTTGTATGTCTGTCTATCTGTCAACAAAATATATGAGATAGGGCCAAAAACGATACATATCATGATATCTCAAAAGGTATTGTTCGGATTCAGATGAAATTTGTTAGACAGGTTGGGTATGTGACAAGGAAGAATTGATTCAATTTTGGTGAAGATTCGAAACCGGATCCGCATCAGAGAGTTTTTTAAATGTTTATTCACCATTGAGTGATGGGGATAAAATCGATATATAGCACGATATCTCAAAATGTTGTGGACAATATCTCAAAAAGTCGCGGACTTATTCTGCCGAAACTTGGCGGACATGTTGGATGTGTGACAAGGAAGAATCGATTCCATTTTGTTGAAGATTTGAATCCAGATCCGGATCAGAGAATTTATTTTAGCTCTTATATGAGCCTTGACTAAGTATACAAAAATAAATAAATAAAAATAATAAAAAGAATTTTTTAAAAGTGATTCTTCACCATTGAGTGAAAAGGATAAAATCCATATATAGCACGACATCTCAAAAAGTTGTGGACGTATTCGGCCAAAACTTGGTGGACATGTTGGTTGTTTGACAAGGAAGAATTGATTCCATTTTGGTGAAGATTCTTATCCAGTCCGGATTGAAGATTTTTTTTTTAGCTCTAATACGAGCTTCGACTAATAAAAAAAAAATATACAAATACAAATATAAATATATAAATATACAAAAAAATAAAAATGAAAAATAAAATAAACGAGAACAATGCGACTGTGTTGCAAATATGCCTCCGCAAAGTCCCACAACGGGTAGATGCCATCACTCTGCATATGTATGGGTAGTGGATCACGTTTGTGAAATTTCGTGTTGATTGGATAGGTTCGTTTTTCTATCCAAGACGGCTGCCAAACCATGTGACCTATGACATGATCATTTATTTTCAAACTATATTTCAAACTATGCAACAGTGCTGTTAGATGATATTTGTAAAATTTCGCATCGATAAGGTTTGCGATTTCAGAGATATAATTATTTAATATTTTCCTTCAATCCAAAATGGCTTGACAAACCATGTGACCTATGATGTCATAAGTTTAATATTTCAATACAAATGGGTCGTAGATCATGTGCATGCAATTTCAGATTTTTAGGATAAGGAATTAGATTGAAACATTTTTGGCTGGTATACCACTTCACCAATGATGACATTATCATGTTTTTGTTCCCCATTGGGAGTACTTGACAATGTGCCAAGTTTCAATTTTTTCCATTCAGCGGTTTACGAGAAATCTTTTTTATATATTTGCCTTTAATCCAAGATGGCTACCATACCACGTAATCTATGACGTCATAACTATCATAAAAACATTCTGCATGTGTGTCACTCCTACCCTGAAAGTTTCGTCTAAATCGGACATATGGTTGCTGAGAAAAACGAGGTTTAGCCCGTACGGACGGACGGACGGACGGACGGATGGGCAACCCGAAAACATAATGCCTAAAAAAAGTGAATTTTAAAAAGTGATTCTTCACCATTGAGTGATAGGGCTGAAATCGATATATAGCACGTTATATCAAACGTATGGACAGATTCGGTCGAAATTTGGTGGACAGGTTGGTTGTGTGATGAGGACAAATTAATTAAATTTCGGTGAAGATCTGAATACGGATCCGGATACGAGATTTTTTTTTTTAAAGTGATTCTTCACCATTAAGTGAGAGGGCTAAAAACAATATGTAGCACGATATTTCACAAAGTTGTGGATGTGTAATGACAAAACTAGGTGAATGAGTTGGTTATGCGACAAGAACAAGCGATTTGATTTTGGTTCAGGTCCAAATCCAGATCCGGCGTATCAGTGGATACAAAACATAAACCGTTCAGCCTGGCGGAGGTTTGCTCTCCACCGAGTGTGTGTATGAAACCATTACTCCACCAGATCTGGTTAAACAAGAATTACCAAGCCATAAATATTGAAGGTGATGTAAGAAAACACCATAATCGAACAAAAACGGTCGCCACTGACCGTACATTCTACAAACATTTTATAATTACGAATTTTGCTACATGTGCTTAGAGACAAAGAAAAAAACACTCTTCGTTGCGGATTTGTGCTTTCAAGATGCTGATCGAGTGTTGGATTTCAGCCCGAGATTTATTGCCCAGATTGTGATTTACGATTAGTGTCTATGTACTGGGGACCGTTTTTACAGTTCACAAACTCAGCCTAATTACAAGCAATAACGGCATCAATTACTTTCTGGAATCACAGGCGAATATCATTATTTGTTAGAGAGCACATTGCTGGAAGCATTTTGAAAAACTGTGCAAATTATGTTGTTATAAATAATTTATTCCCAAGAACATTTCGTTCAACCTGATGGAACGTCACACCCAACCCTTAGTCTGGATGTTGTGTTGGACAAAGGTTGAACATGCTGGTTGTTGCAATTACTGAGCCGAGTAGATATACAGACTAGGTATTTGTCAATATTGTCCATCAATGATTATTGTTTTCTCAGAATTTAGAGAATTTCAGAAAAATATTTTATTTGTTCAACCATCACATCTAAACTGATAGATCATTTTCCTGGTAACCCAGTTTTTTATTTCAAAATGTACATGTATTCAGCTGTTGTCTAACTATAAATTTAAAAAACCACCTTTAGAGGCCATTTTTTCCCCGCAAGCGGGGGTTGGCCTTTTTCGGGAACTGTGGTTGTTGTTGTTTTTCGGTCCCCTTTTTGAAGCAATGTTTTACGGCCGGATGCCCTTCCTGACGCCAACCCTTTTTGCCGCCTTTAACGACAAGCAGGGAATTACCAGTGAACTGGTACTCAAAGCTGTTGTCTAACTATGTCCTTGTAATTTCTATTAAAGTGCACGGATGTCCACTACGGCCTTTGTCCTGCATGCGAGAAACTCCACCATGAGGATAAAATCGATCTAAAATAAATCGGAAACAGCTGGTCGTCTGGTAATTGTTTTCATAATGTAAGATCTTTCAAGGATAACCAATTTATTACTCCTTAGTGGGTGACTTGAGGCAACACCAGAAACACATATGCCTGCAACTGTGTTCATCCAAATGTTAGTATTGTTAGGTGCCGGGTTCCGGGGTTTGCCACGAGGGGAACTTCTCGGACTCCTCCCGCATTCCTAAGGCCACCGGCCACGGATAAATCTATAATTATTGGTCGGCAGGTTGCCAGTCAACCATGAATGCCGATTGATACCGCCAAACCTGATTGCTACTACACACACGTTACCTATCCGGTGGGTTGGCGATGCCAATTGGGGCATATACCCTCGCTGCGTACTTGCTGACTTAATCAGGTATGATCAGCGGAACTGACAAGTACCTACTGGCTAAATTACAGAGCCAAACGGTGGGGCAAACTTCCCGGATATTTAGACTACTAGTACATCCGCTCACTACGGGAGTGGCAAGAAGGGTCATTCCTCTTTGGGGTATATAGATTACAGACAATCTTATGGTGGGGTCTCAAGAACATTGGGTGTGTGTTCATTTACCAAGTTTCTTGTGGAGAGATCGCCAAGTGGTTTAAGCATTCGAGCAAGCATACCATTCAAAACCGTTAAGGAACGGCTGGCTTGGCAAGCGCAAGCTCGCTGCTTGGTAAATGAACACAACCCGGGCTTCCTCCCTTTCAGTTTCTTGTTAAACAGCAGGAGCAAGTTTCAAAAGTTCGCTATGAAAAACGCCACGTTAGCGGCAGGAAGGGCCATGTTATTAACTCAACCCTTGTGGGGTATATAGAGTCCAGTAGATCTTCACTCAGTTCTGGAAGTAAAACTTACCTCACGGATGTCGGGATTCCTCCAAATTTCTTCATTTAGTGTTATAAACAGCACTAGCGACGTAAAAAAGCTAATCATATGTGTTTGTGGTTGATAATATTTTGATTTCCGGTAGAGGCCGTTGGCCCGTTGCTCCCATGAAAACGCCATGATAAGCTATTTATAAACGTTGACTCGACGTTTGTTCAAGGAGGAAAACCCCTTGGGGAGGTGGGATATTATTGGTATTAATATTGTTTTGTAATAACATTAATACTAGTACCTGACTGCAAAGCCGCAATGAGCCAGCGAAGTCAAAGCCTCTTGCCACTATTTTACCCATCACTATGGCATCAGTAGGTTAGGTAGTTGGTAGTAGGTAGGTGTAGTAGGTACCGTACTTCGTTCAAAATGACACCATTTGCATTCTGGATGAGATTAAAATTTATAAAATTTCCTTCTTGATTAATTCGGTGAATTCCGTCTCAACTTCGGATATTTCCGGCCGTGAAAAACTATCCCCTATGGCCGCGAGATTTCTAAAAAATAATTCTTCGTCAATTTTAGAATATTTGACGACGTTTTCAGCATCCGAAATGTGGTAAAAAGCTTTTTTGAAATATTTTTTCAAATGCTCGAATCTCATTGGTTCCGGTAATTGGTGACGATTTTCGTTGAAGATAACCAGGGCCCGTGTGGGCCCGGGGAACGAGGTTGGTCTTAAAGTATTTTAATTACAAATTAGAGGTGCATAAGATTGTGAATCAAACAAAGACGGGTGAAACAAACTCCTATTGAACTTTTTCGCAATTTTTGTATGCATACTTCCGCATCCGGAAGATGGCGGCCTCCATTGAGTGATTTGGTTTTTGAAATATTTTTTCAAATGCTCGAATCTCATTGGTTCCGGTGTTTGGTGACGATTTTCGTTGAAGATAACCAGGCCCGTGCGGGCTGAGGTTGGTCTTAAAGTATTTTAATTACAAATTAGAGGTGCATAAGATTGTGAATCAAAAAAAGACGGGTGAAGCAAACTCCTATTGAACTTTTTTCAATTTGTTATGCATACTTCCGCATCCGCAAGATGGCGGCCTCCATTGAGCGATTTGGTACATCAAAGCTTCGAAATTCTCAATGGATCCAGCAAAATCTGGCTTTTCAACATAATACGTACTGTTACGGGGTCCTCTGCAATCTCCTGCTCTCGGTAACCTCGGAACCCTGAGAGGAACCCTGGCAGAAAGATATAGATGTTAATCGGTGTCGAAATCAATCACTAATGAAACCATCCATGAAACCATCAAAGGAAACAATCCAAATCAATAAGGAAACCACACCCTTGGTTGTCAATGCACAAATATTATATTAAAAGCACACAAAAAGAACCATACAACAATGGTGGCAATCAACCATACAATCAATATCTTAAGATGGTAACCCCAAACTCACGGCACTCCCAGGAAATGGAACCGAGCCCTCCTCAATGTCTCTATAACCCTCCAAGGCGAAGTTGATGCGCTCCGGCGATCGTTGGAACAATGTCCGATCAAGAGCAACCGAGGCGTAGACGGTCGAAGCGACACAGAATTCACGTGGTCCAACACCCAGCAAACTTGCGGTAGAAAGGGACTCCCAAAGACGCGATCCAGACGTGCACCTGCACCATTCAATCAGCGAACCGTAGTGCAATCTTCAGACGCTGCTTTATTGCACAGCTGTCCCCGGCAAACCACTGGAGGATAAGCCCAACCGACGCAACAAAAACCTTTTCCGATGAAGGTAGCGCGCAGGGCGAAATGGCGGACGGCTCTCACTCGAGCCGCGGCCTCGCAGCGAAGATTCTCCGGAACCTCACGCCTGGACCTGGCTTCGCAGGCTTTTCCACAATTCCAGCGATAACACCGATCGCCCGAGTTTCCTTTCAAGGACTCAAAGTTCCCTCGCCATGTACGCTCGACCACGCTAGGTCCGGAGCTTTTCCGAATCCCTCGTTTTTCAAATGTCTTTTACGCCTTCTTCTTCCTCGCTCTTTTTTCTTCCGGGTCACGATCCGATTTCCTGTCTCATTTTACCATGAGCGCTTTTAACCTTTTAACCACAATAACCATTTCTGTTAAACAACAATACCCCTAATACTTAGAACCCACAATAATAATAATAACAGCAATAATAATAATAAGTGCTGAATCCGTAACACTTCCCCCCCCCCCACCCCCCCCCCCCCCCCTCAAGAAAGAAAGTTTGAACACAGCGAAAACTTTCTTTGCCGGCAAACTCTTTAAACAAACAAAAAATAAATAAACTCACAACCCCAAATCACCAATTCCCGTGAGCAACAATTATCAACATCTCAAAAATAAAGCAACGAAATTTTACAACCCACAGAGATTGCCAAGGTTAATTGACTCTGGACAAAGCGTCAGCCATGACATTATCCCTGCCCTTTACATGTTCAATTTCCCCGTTGGACTCCTGCAAAGCCAACCTCCATCTCATCAGCCTCTGATTTTACTTTTTGTTTCTTTTGAATGAAGGTTAAGGGGTAGTACTCAAAAAACCAAAGTCAAGCAAACCCTCAGCACTTTTCCCGGGAGGCCGAGCTGAAAGCCAGGTTCCATGGTGGTTGGGTGGTGAGGCCTGGAAGTATTCACTACATGGACGCCTTTAGGAACGTGGAGTTCACGGTTAGTCCGTGCAGGAAAGTTCACTACATGGACGCCTTTAGGAACGTGGAGTTCACGGTTAATCCGTGTAGGGAAGTTCACTACATGGACGCCTTTAGGAACGTGGTGTTCACGGTTAATCCGTGTGGGGTGAGTTCACTACATGGACGCCTTTAGGAACGTGGAGTTCACGGTTAATCCGTGTAGGGAAGTTCACTACATGGACGCCTTTAGGAACGTGGTGTTCACGGTTAATCCGTGTAGGGAAGTTCACTACATGGACGCCTTTAGGAACGTGGCGTTCACGGTTAATCCGTGTAGGAATCTTGGCTCGGCTGCTCTGCAGCATTCAGTGCTTCACCTCTTTCTAACTTTCCTAACAATCACGGTTGGACCACTTGTCACAGTAGTCACATGAATAGCGGTCTCCTTCTCGGCCACCGCTCGGATAATCCTTGCTTCGGGGGCTGCCGTAACTCTGGGAGCCTCCATAATAATATCGATTGCGGCCACCACCAAAACTACGACTCCGTGGTCCTCTTCTGTAGATCCCACGACACCTATGAAATGCCTTCCCTACTGTTATGGTCCGACCCTCCAACTCCTTGCTATTCAGATCCTTTTCTGCCTCTCTGGAGTCCTTTGAGTTTTCAAACGTGACAAAGCCAACCCCTCTTTGACTTTCGTTTCTCCCTGTCTTTTATCAGCAGCACTTCCAAAAGCGGTCCATATTTGCTGAAGGCAGACTCCAGAACATCTTCCTTTGTTTTGAAGTTCAGTCCACCTACAAATAACTTGCTAAATTTGTCGCCATCCCTAACTGGCGTGGTGTTATTTTCCCTACTGGGCTTTTTTTAACAACCATCGGGTTACCATAAACTTTACCACCGGCCAAATCATTCCCGATAACAACAGATACTCCCTCTACAGGAAGCGTGGCTTGTAAACCGACAGTGACCGGTCCTGACACCAAATCAGACTCCAAATGGATGACATGAAGTGGAGCTCCAACACAGCCACCAATCCCCTGTAAACGAACACTATCACCAGTTGCCGTCTCCTCTGACAATGGCAAGATGCCTTCAAGTATTGAAGATTGATGTGCTCCTGTGTCCCTCAATACCCTCACAGGTTGCGCTCGGTTGGTCCGGTATAATGTCCGCTTGGGTCGTCGTCTTGCACTGTCGGGCCCGGTGGCTTGGACTGGGCGCTCGTCCGTCGGGGCATATGCCTACATCGGGTCACACCAACCCTAGGCCAAATTAATGAACAACATCCAGGGCGGAATTATACAAAGAACTGGGGAGTGAGCGAAGTAGGTCTAATGCAGGTGAGAATAGGGGCCGGGTACCTGATACCTCCGGGTACCAGGTGCCGTCAGGGTGGAGATGACATTAAGTAATAAAGCTCCAACGGAGCCCGTTGCTCCCATGAAAACATAATGAAAAGCTATTTATAAACGTTTACTCGACGTTTGTTCAAGGAAGAAAACCCCTTGGGGAGGTGGGATATTATTGGTATTAATATTGTTTTGTAATAACATTAATATTATGCTATTATCGTTAGTTTTGTTATTAGAAGCGGCCTTGGAAAAACGCCACGATAAAGCTAACTTAACATCGATATACACCTCAACAATGGCAATAGCGGGGAAAACTCGCTCGGGGGGAGAAAACCCCCCGTGGGGAGGGGGGCAAATGAATGTGCTACAACCTTCATTATGTAACCCTTGGTCATCCTGTCAAGTTTGGTTGAGATTGGATAAGTAACGACAGAATGTATTGGGGTTAAAAAGTCATCAGACAGACAGATAGACAGACAGATGCCAAATTGCGTATTTTTGTATATGATGATGATGATTCCACACTTAATTGAGTCAATAGGAAAAGAAACGAAACTGCTTGGCTGGAAACAACCTTAGCTCTTATCCCCTTCTACACTCCTACTTAACTACTAACACAAGACACCAAGCAGACCACACCAAAGTACAGTAGTTTTAGAGAGGCAGAGGAGAAGATAGTGGAGGTAAGGATCAGGGTGTGTTAATGGCCCTTGGACTCACTAGGGGGCACTGCCGGCTGACGTGTGTCGATCCTGATACAGGTAAGGAAGGGGAGGGGGAAGGAAAGGAGGAGGGGTAATATCAGTGGTAGAAGTATAATGTATAAGTGTGGGTGTATGCGTTAGAGGAAAATGTAAGGTGCGAATTAGCACACCAGCTCGAAGAAGGGCAAGAGCTGGTTATTGATGCTCCTTGTCACTGGTTGATATCTCTTTGTGAGTATTAGGCAGATGAATTAAGAGAGGTAATTAGGGATAGCAAGATAAAGTCATGTGTCTCAGCTTGGAGCTCTGGCCCCACAGCAGGGACTGCAGCCTGCTCGCCCTCACTCCCTCACCCAGCGTAACCTGCCTCCAACACACTCCTCTCCATCTCCAACATGGACAGGACTCTCATCAGCTCACTCTTTTTGTCCCAGGTAGGCAGGTCGTCTCCGGTGCAGCAGAAGTCCCGGCGCAGTTGGACAGTGACAAATGTCTCTGAGTTCTGCCCTTTTAAGCCGCTTTCTCGGGATTGAGACTCACGGGATCAAAGTCTCCATCAGCAAAAGTCGCATGTGCCCTTTGACCTGCAACAGAGGCCCTCCATTGGTGCACCGCCTCTCTCTGCTGTCATAACACTCCTTATACCCTCGTTCTGTCGTACCAGGCTGCAGCTCCATCCCTAACGAGTGTTCCCACCTGCCAGCATTCCTGGCAAGCGAGTTCAAACTCTACAATATTCATGCTCTTTTCCTTTGTTGTTATGTGGTTCGTGTGAGGTGCGATGATTCATAAAAATCGCAACCGTGTCAGGAGGAAGCAGTTCAGTTTGGGATTTTTAATACGAAATAGCAAAGCCAAGAAACGAATGAAACTCATTAGAATTACTTAGATTAGATGGGGATGGGGAAGGCCAGAAGAGGAGGAAGAAGATATCGAGCATTGGATGGGCTTGACAGAAGATGAAGAAGAAGATATCGATCCTTGGATGGGCTTGACAGAAGATGAAGAAGATATCGAGCATTGGATGGGCTTGCCAGAAGATGAAGAAGAAGATATCGATCCTTGGATGGGCTTGACAGAAGATGAAGAAGATATCGACCATTGGCTGGGCTTGACAGAAGATGAAGAAGAAGATATCGAGCATTGGATTGGCTTGACAGAAGATGAAGAAGAAGATATCGAGCCTTGGATGGAATTGACAGAAGATGAAGCAGAATTATATCAAACGGGGAATGTGAAGAAAAAGAAGAAGAAGAAGAAGAAGCTTTCGAGCATTGGATGGGATAGACAGAAGAGAGAGAAGAAGATATCGAGCATTGGATGGGATAGACAGAAGAGAGAGAAGAAGATATCGAGCATTGGATGGGATAGACAGAAGAGAGAGAAGAAGATATCGAGCATTGGATGGGATAGACAGAAGAGAGAGAAAAAGATATCGAGCATTGGATGGGATAGACAGAAGAGAGAGAAAAAGATATCGAGCATTGGATGGGATAGACAGAAGAGAGAGAAAAAGATATCGAGCATTGGATGGGATAGACAGAAGAGAGAGAAAAAGATATCGAGCATTGGATGGAATAGACAGAAGAGAGAGAAGAAGATATCGAGCATTGGATGGAATTGACTGAAGATGAAGAAGTTATCGAGCATTGGATGGGATTGACAGAAGATGAAGAAGAAGATATCGAGCATTGGATGGAATTGACTGAAGATGAAGAAGCTATCGAGCATTGGATGGGATTGACAGAAGATGAAGAAGAAGATATCGAGCATTGGATGGGATTGACAGAAGATGAAGAAGAAGATATCGAGCATTGGATGGGATTGACAGAAGATGAAGAAGAAGATATCGAGCATTGGATGGGATTGACAGAAGATGAAGAAGTTATCGAGCATTGGATGGGATTGACAGAAGATGAAGAAGAAGATATCGAGCATTGGATGGGATTGACAGAAGACGAAGAAGTTATCGAGCATTGGATGGGATTGACAGAAGATGAGGAAGAAGATATCAAGCATGGGATGGGCTGGGCAGAAGAGGAAGAAGAATGATATCAAACGGGGAATGTGAAGAATCAAGAAGAAGAAGAAGCTATTGAGTGGGGGATGGGAAGGACAGAGAGGACAAAGACGATATCGAACGGGAAATGGGAAAGTCAGAAGAGGTAGAAGAAGATATCGAGTATTGGATGGGCTTGAAGAAGATGAAGAAGAAGATATCGAGCATTGGATGGGATAGACAGAAGATGGAGAAGCAGATATCAAGCATGGGATGGGATGGACAGAAGAGGTAGAAGAATGATATCAAACAGGGAATGTGAAGAATCAAGAAGAAGAAGAAGCTATTGAGTTGGGGATGGGAAGGAGAGAGAGGACGAAGACGATATCGAACGGGAAATGGGAAAGACAGAAGAGGTAGAGAAGATATCGAGTATTGGATGGGCTTGAAGAAGATGAAGAAGAAGATATCGAGCATTGGATGGGATAGACAGAAGATGCAGAAGAAGATATCGAACATTGGATGGGATTGACAGAAGATGAAGAAGAAGATATCGAGCATTGGATGGGATAGACAGAAGAGAAAGAAGAAGATATCGAGCATTGGAAGGGATAGACAGAAGATGAAGAAGAAGATATCAAGCATGGGATGGGGTTGACAGAAGAGGAGGAAGAAGACATCAAGCATCGGATAGGATAGACAGAAGATGAAGAAGAAGATATCAAGCATTGGATGGGATAGACAGAAGAGAAAGAAGAAGATATCGAGCATTGGAAGGGATAGACAGAAGAGAGAGAAGAAGTTATCGAGCATTGGATGGGATAGACAGAAGATGAAGAAGTAGATATCGAGCATTGGATGGGATAGACAGAAGAGAAAGAAGAAGATATCGAGCATTGGAAGGGATAGACAGAAGATGAAGAAGAAGATATCAAGCATGGGATGGGGTTGACAGAAGAGGAGGAAGAAGATATCAAGCATTGGATAGGATAGACAGAAGATGAAGAAGAAGATATCAAGCATGGGATGGGGTTGACAGGAGAGGAAGAAGAATGATATCAAACGGGGAATGTGAAGAATCAAGAAGAAGAAGAAGATATTGAGTGGGGGATGGGAAGGAGAGAGAGGACGAAGACGATATCGAACGGGAAATGGGAAAGACAGAAGAGGCAGAAGAAGATATCGAGTATTGGATGGGCTTGAAGAAGAGGAAGAAGAAGATATCGAGCATTGGATGGGATAGACAGAAGATGGAGAAGCAGATATGGAACATTGGATGGGATTGACAGAAGATGAAGAAGAAGATATCGAGCATTGGATGGAATAGACAGAAGAGGCAGAAGAAGATATCGAGCATTAGATGGGATAGACAGAAGATATCAAGCATTGGATGGGCTTTACAGAAGAGGAAGAAGAATGATATCAAACGGGGTATCTGAAGAAAAAGAAGAAGAAGAAGAAATTGAGTGGGGGATAGGAAGGACAGCAGAGGAAGAAGAATGATATCTAACGGGGAATGTGAAGGAAAAAGAAGAAGATAATGAGTGGGGGATGGGAAGGACAGAAGAGGAGGAAGAAGATATCGAACGGGAAATGGGAAGGACAGAAGAGGAAGAAGAAGATATCGAGTATTGGATGGGCTTGAAAGAAGATGAAGAAGACGATATCGAGCATTGGATGGAATTAACAGAAGATGAAGAAGTTATCGAGCATTGGATGGGATTGACAGAAGATGAAGAAGAAGATATCGAGCATTGGATGGAATAGACAGAAGAGAGAGAAGAAGATATTGAAGGAGCTGGGGCTCCCACGTCGATCGGAAGAATGGACGCGACAAAAAGCTGGAATTCATCCGAGTTGCTTTATTCAAACCAAACACTCAGGCACTCTGAAAAGCCCGTTTATCGGGCAGCAATATATATACATATTATCCCGGAGCGTTTGCCCAGGAAAGGCGAGAGGGGGCGTGGCCCAGCGTCCTGGCTGCGGCCTGGCAAGTTGAGGGCGAGCTTGCCCGGGCGTCCTGGACGAGCCCGGCATGGTGATCGCTCCGCGTCCTTGATAGGTGCAAGGCGATTGTGAAAACCCAGCGGTAGCCGCTACACACGTCCCCCCAGAATCGACTTGCACCGGCAGGGTCAATTTGGGGGGGGTCCTGATGACCCGGCCAAAGCGACCCCTGGCGGGTCGTGGGAGGGGGTCCGGTGTGGTGGTGGGCGGTCGAGTGGGGGGCACCGTGGACGGGGGGCGGCCTCGCCGCGGCGGAAGGGCCACCCGTGGTGGGTGGTCGACGTCCACGTGCGCCGGCTTGAGGCGGTCCACCGCAATCCGGTCCGACCTGCCGCCGATGTCGATGACGAACGACTTGTCGTCCCGTCGCAGCACCCGGAAGGGCCCGTCGTACGGCGGCCGGAGTGGCCCCCGATGTGCATCGTGACGCACAAAAACATACTCCGCTGTGCGAAGTGCTGGGGGGACGTAGGACTGGGGGTCACCGTGGTGGGATGTTGGCACGGGGGCAAACCGTCGGGCGGCCTCCTGGAGGTCCGAGCGCTGGTGAGCTACGGACCAGGGACTGGTAGCGTCGGGCACGAATTCGCCCGGGACGCGTAGCGCCTGGCCATAGACAAGCTCGGCGGTGGATGCCTGGAGGTCCTCCTTGGGGGCCGTGCGGAGGCCCAAAAGGACCCACGGCAGCCGGTCGGCCCAACCGCCATCTTGAAGGCCGGCCATGAGCGCGGCCTTCATGGAGCGGTGGAATCGCTCACACAACCCGTTTGCTTGGGGGTGGTAGGCCGTAGTACGGTGGAGCTTGACCCCCAGGTTGCGGGCGACCGTGCCCCACAGCTCGGAGGTGAACTGTGGTCCGCGGTCTGACGAGATGTCCACCGGTGCGCCGAAGCGGGCGACCCAGGTGGCGATGAAAGCCTGCGCTACGTCGGCGGTGGTGGTGGAGACGAGGGGAACGGCCTCCGGCCACCTGGTGGTCCTGTCCACCATGGTGAACAGGTGTGCTCCCCCCGTGACGGGGGGAGGGGGCCCACCAGATCCACGTTGACGTGGTCGGAACGTCGTTCGGGCATGGTGAAAGGTGCCAGCGGGGCCTGGGTGTGTCGGTGGACCTTGGCCCGTTGGCAAGCCGTGCAGCTGCTGGTCCAATCGCGGACGTCCCGACGAAGGCCGTGCCAGACGAATCGCGCCGACACCAGCTTCTGGGAAGCTTTCCGGCCCGGGTGGGAAAGGCCGTGGAGGGAGGCGAAGATGCGGCGTTGCCAGGTGATGGGCACGATGGGGCGAGGCTGGCCTTGGGAGATGTCGCAGAACAGGACAGTGTCCGCGAAGGGGATGTCGGCCAGGCGGAGGCCCGTGTCTGCCGCCCGGAGGGCTTGCACCGTGGTATCGGTGGTTTGGTCCGCCGCCATAAGCGCAAAGTCCACGCCCAGGTGGACCGCGTTCGCGCTGGCCCGGGAAAGACAGTCGGCCACGGCGTTGTTTTTGCCGGCGACGTGCCGGATGTCCGTGGTAAACTCCGACACGGCGGAGAGGTGGCGCTGTTGGCGGGCCGACCACGGCTCCGCGACCTTGGCCATGGCGTAAACCAACGGCTTGTGGTCGACGAACGCCGTGAAAGGTCGGCCCTCCAGGAGGTGGCGGAAATGGCGGACGGCCAGGTGTAGACCGAGTAGCTCCCGGTCAAACGTGCTGTATTTGAGCTCGTTCGGCCGGAGCTGCCGGCTGAAAAAAGCGAGTGGCTGCCAAACCCCGTTCACCCATTGCTCATGTACGGCGCCCACCGCGTAGTCGGAGGCATCCGTGGTGAGGGCGATGGGAGCGTTGAGCACCGGGTGAGCGAGCAGTGTTGCGTCGGCGAGGACCCGCTTTGAGCTTTGGAAGGCCGCATCCATTGCTGCGGACCAGGCGATGTCGTGCTTGGCCGGCTTGCCCCGGAGGGCTTCGTAGAGGGGCCGCATGAGTTGAGCAGCGCGGGGCATGAAGCGGTGATAAAAATTCACCATTCCCAGGAATTCCTGCAGGGCCTTTATGGTGCGCGGACGCGGGAACGTGGTGATGGCCTCGACCTTGGTTGGCAGCGGCACGGCCCCGTTCTTGGTGATGTGGTGGCCCAAAAAAATCAACGGCCGTCGTGCCGAAGTGGCATTTGGCCGGGTTGACGATGAGGCCGTGCTCGCTGAGGCGCCCGAACAGTGTTCGGAGGTGGAGGAGGTGCTCAGCCCGGGACGTGCTGGCGACGAGGATGTCGTCCAGGTAAACGAAAAGGAACGGCAGGTCACGCAGCACGCCGTCCATCAAGCGCTGGAACGCCTGAGCCGCGTTCTTGAGACCAAACGGCATCCGCAAGAATTCGAATAAGCCGAACAGCGTGATGACTGCCGTTTTAGGGACGTCGGCCGCCCTGACAGGTACCTGGTGATATCCCCGTATGAGATCAATTTTCGAAAAAATGACCCGTCCCGCCAGACGGGCGGAGAAGTCTTGGATATGCGGGATCGGGTACCTGTCGGGGGTGGTAGCGTCATTGAGACGGCGGTAGTCGCCACACGGGCGCCATCCACCCCCCGGCTTTGGCACGATGTGCAGTGGCGAGGCCCACGCGCTATCGGAGCGCCGCACGATGCCGAGGTGCTCCAACGCGTCGAATTCGGCCTTCGCCACGGCGAGCTTGGCTGGGTCGAGGCGGCGGGCCCTGGCGTAGACCGGCGGGCCCGTGGTTGGTATGTGGTGCTCGATCCCATGCCGTACTGCGACGGCCGAAAACGTCGGCGGCGTGAGGGCCGGGAACTCCGTGAGCAGGCGAGCAAACTCGTTCGCCGCCGGGACGGCGCATGCCAGCTCGGTCGGCGCGGAGCTGCTCAATGTGCATACCAGGGAGCTGCAGGTTTCGGTGTTGATTAAACGACGCCGTTGGACGTCCACCAGCAGTCCATGTGCGCAGAGGAAGTCGGCGCCTAGCAGAGCCATGGGCACGTTTGCGGTTACAAACGTCCAAGCAAAGCATTGGCCGCCGAAGCAGAGGGTGACGTTGCGTGGGCCGAAGGTGCGGGTGGTCGATCCGTTGGCCGCAACCAAGGAGGGGCCGCAAGCCGCGGACTGCCTGTCCTGGTCAGAGGCGGGTATGATGCTCAGTTGGGCGCCGGTGTCGCACAGGAAGCGCCATGCAGACGCTTTATCCGTGATGAACAGTAAGTTGCCCGTGTGGCCGGTGCTCATGGCTGGTAATGAACGCCGGCCCGGCCGTTTCCCGGACTGCCGAACTGCCGGGAGAGAGGACTGCCGGGTCGGCATGTCCGCGCCTTCTGTCCGAACCTGGCATGATAGTAACACCACGCTTGGTCAGGTGGAGGCCCCGGTCGTCGTGCTGGAGGTGGTCGGCTCGGTGTAGCGGCCGCCAATTGCGTCGGCAGTTCGGTCGTCGACCGTGCCGGGTGCTCGGGCGCCATGGGTGTTGCGTCGGACGGCGGTGGGTCCCATGTCGCCGCTGCGATGCGCTGGCCTGCGGCGGAGATCTTGTCGGCTTCTCTGGCAAGGGCCCGGGGATCTGTGATCGTCGTGCTTGCCAGGGCGAGGCGTACCGGGTTAGGCAGCTGACGGAGGAACAGCTCCCGGAACAGGAATGCCAGAGAGTGCTCGCCGAGCAGTGAAAGCATGTAGTCCATTCGCTCGGAAGGGCGCGTGTCGCCAAGCTCGGGCAGGTCGAGCAGGCGCCGTGCGCGTTCCGCCGATGGGAGGGCGAAAGCGTCGAGGAGAAGCTTCTTAATCGCGCCGTATTTGTCAGCGGCTGGCGGGCTCTCGAGGAGGCTCAGGGCACGGGCCGCGGTGGCCGAACCGAGCGCTGCTACCACATGGTGGAAGCGGGTGTCGTCGGCCGTGATGCCTCGCAGGGCGAACAGGGAATCCACCTGTGCGAACCAAACCGCCGTGTGAGCCTCCCAGAAGGTAGGCAGTTTAAGGGCGACTGCCGTGTCCATGTCGGTAGGTCACCAATGAAGGAGCTGGGGCTCCCACGTCGATCGGAAGAATGGACGCGACAAAAAGCTGGAATTCATCCGAGTTGCTTTATTCAAACCAAACACTCAGGCACTCTGAAAAGCCCGTTTATCGGGCAGCAATATATATACATATTATCCCGGAGCGTTTGCCCAGGAAAGGCGAGAGGGGGCGTGGCCCAGCGTCCTGGCTGCGGCCTGGCAAGTTGAGGGCGAGCCTGCCCGGGCGTCCTGGACGAGCCCGGCATGGTGATCGCTCCGCGTCCTTGATAGGTGCAAGGCGATTGTGAAAACCCAGCGGTAGCCGCTACAATATCGAGCATTGGATGGGATAGACAGAAGAGAGAGAAGAAGTTATCGAGCATTGGATGGGATAGACAGAAGATGAAGAAGTAGATATCGAGCATTGGATGGGATAGACAGAAGAGAAAGAAGAAGATATCGAGCATTGGAAGGGATAGACAGAAGATGAAGAAGAAGATATCAAGCATGGGATGGGGTTGACAGAAGAGGAGGAAGAAGATATCAAGCATTGCTTGGATAGACAGAAGATGAAGAAGAAGATATCAAGCATGGGATGGGGTTGACAGAAGAGGAAGAAGAATGATATCAAACGGGGAATGTGAAGAATCAAGAAGAAGAAGAAGATATTGAGTGGGGGATGGGAAGGAGAGAGAGGACGAAGACGATATCGAACGGGAAATGGGAAAGACAGAAGAGGCAGAAGAAGATATCGAGTATTGGATGGGCTTGAAGAAGAGGAAGAAGAAGATATCGAGCATTGGATGGGTTGACAGAAGATGAAGAAGCAGATATGGAACATTGGATGGGATTGACATAAGATGAAGAAGAAGATATCGAGCATTGGATGGAATAGACAGAAGAGGCAGAAGAAGATATCGAGCATTAGATGGGATAGACAGAAGATGCAGAAGAAGATATCAAGCATTGGATGGGCTTTACAGAAGAGGAAGAAGAATGATATCAAACGGGGAATGTGAAGAAAAAGAAGAAGAAGAATAAATTGAGTGGGGGATAGGAAGGACAGCAGAGGAAGAAGAATGATATCTAACGGGGAATGTGAAGGAAAAAGAAGAAGATATTGAGTGGGGGGAAGGACAGAAGAGGAGGAAGAAGATATCGAACGGGGAATGGGAAGGACAGAAGAGGAGGAAGACCTATATCCGACCCAATGTATGTATCCCGTTCCCTTTAACCCAGGATAAGGACTATGTATTGTGCCAGGATAAGGACTATATTGTGGCAGACACAAGCAAGGTACACGAATTCAGCGCACCAGCAGGTGGCGCGAACGTCCAGGCGGGGAACTGGAATGCATGCCCCGCCTATCGACCGACCGGCCACGCCCGGGGACGAGGCGTGGCCTCGGCACACATATGCGGGCTCTAAGCTCGGGCCTGCTCAGTGCTGCAGTTCGAGCTTTCATAATAAAGACTCTTGGTTTTATCAAACGCGTTGTGGCCTACCTCTTTGGCAAGTGTTACGTGGTCCCCTCGGTGAATACCTGGTCTCGGTGACCCCCGGACCGTGAGAGGAACTTCGCCAGAAAGTTATATTATATATGCGCTTTCGCCACGCAATCCATATGAATTCCACCCAAGAGACAACTGAAGTTCAAGGATATATTTCAATGGTAATGATACCATACAATTTCAATGATACAACCACGGAGATTTTCCCCGAGCAATCAACCATAAACAACCATCAACAATTCCCCATCCACAATCAATTCCCCATGATTAAGATGGCCATCTTATATGTGTGTGTCCCCGTGAGTACTCACGACCCCCTTTTGGTCTCGGTACCGCACAATGTCTCTGGGCCCCTCCTGACCAAGATGATGGTCGGCGTCGCTGCACTCGGGCGGTTGAACGAACCCCGGGTGGACGTGTTTCCACCGGGCAGGTATCGTACCCGACACCCCGGCTGCAGCCCCTCGTGGCCACGTGAAGCGGGTACGGGAAAGCCAGCCAAAAGCCCCACGCCGCTTGCAAGGCGTGTTAGGCCCCAACGGGCGACCCGTACGCGTCTTTTTAGACGGTGTCGCGAACGGTGCCCAAACGCTGGGTCGGGGCACGGCCACACGACAGTTTGACGTCCACCGGGCAGGTATCCGTCCCGGTAACTCCTCTCGCCAGACGGGCTCGGGAACGCCGCTTTTCCACACGGCTCAATCAATCCCACCTTTCGTCGGAGCGGGGCGAGGAAAGAGAAGCATACTCGTCCCTTTTCTTCCTCCTGTCCCTTCCTCTTCCGTTTCCGGTCACTTCCGTTTCCGGCCACTTTTCAGAAGGGCTCCTGACCCTCCAACCACAACAACCCTTAATAGACTACACACGGATAAGCAAAGACCTGAATGGTAATTCACATACATTCACATAAATATGTAACACTCCCCCCCTTCAAGAAAGAAAGTTTGAACCCAGCGAAAACTTTCTTTGCCGGCCAATTTGGAGAAACAAACCAGATAACTCAACCCCCCCACATTATCAGTTCCCCCCGGGCACAGTTATCACTTAAAAATAAAGCAACCAAAATTTCACCACAACCCCTCCAGATTACTCCCTCTGGACTAAGCACCAGCAACGACATTGTCCCTGCCAAATCAAACTCCATCTCATGACCCTCTGACTTTGACCGTCAGTTTCTTGTGAATGAAGGTTAAGGGGTTGATCAAAGATCCAAAGTTAAGCCACTCGATAGCACTTTTTCCGGGAGGCCAAGCCGAGTATTCACTACATGGATGCCTTTAGGAACGGGGAGTTCACGGTTAGTCCGTGCAGGAAAGTTCTCTACATGGGCGCCTTGAGGAACGTGGAGTTCACGGTTAGTCCGTGCATGAAAGTTCACTACATGGACGCCTTTAGGAACGGCGTTCACGGTTAATCCGTGTAGGAATCTTGGCTCGGCGGCTCCGCCGCCTTCAGTGCTTCAACTTCTCAGAACTTCCCTAATACTTAGGGTGGGACCACTTGTCCCTGTAGTCCCATGAATAGCGGTCTCCTTCTCGGCCACTACTTTGCCAATCCTTCCTTCGGGAGCGGCCGTAACTCAGGGAGCCTCCATAATAATATTGATTGCGGCCACCACCAAAACTACCGCCCAGTTGTCCTCTCCTGTAGACCTCTCGACGCCTACGAAATGCCTTCCCTACTGTTATGGTCCGACCCTCCAAATCCTTGCCATTCCAATTCTTCTCTGCCTCTCTGGCGTCTTTTGTGCTGGCAAACGTGACAAAGCCGAACCCTCTTGACTGTTGCGTTTCCCAGTCTCTTACCAACCGCACTTCCACCAGCAGCCCATATCTGTTGAAGACAGAGGTCAGAACTTCTTCCTCTGTTTTGAAGTTCAGTCCCCCTACAAATAACTTGGCACTTTTGTCGCCATCCCGAGCTGGTGTGGCGTTATTTTCCCTGCTGGGCTCTTTACCAACCCTCAGGTTACCATAAACTTGACCCCCGGCCAAATCATTCCCGATAACCACAGATACACCCTCTACAGGAAGCGTGGCTTGTAAACCGACGGTGACCAGTCCTGACACCAAATCGGACTCCAAATGGATGACATGAAGGGGAGCACTAACACCGCCCCCGATCCCCTGTAAACGAACACTATCTCCCGTTGCCGTCTCCTCGGACCATGGCTAAATGCCTTCAAGCATTAAAGATTGATGTGCCCCTGTGTCCCTCAATATCCTAACCGGTTTCCGGTTAGTCGAGGCTCCATCCCGTGACACAAACCCCTCTGAAATAAATGGTTGGTACCCCTTTTGATGGCGATTTCTCACAATGGCCATTGCGTTTGGAGTCGTAATAGTCGGACTCCGCTCTGGGTCTTCGCTTTTCATGCGGTAACAACTGGACATCAAGTGTCCAGGTTTCTTGCAAAAAGCGCAAGTAGGCCCGGAGGAAAAACTCGTGGTCTGCCTCGGGCCCCCCGAACTATAAGTTTGTCTTGGGCCCGCATCCCTCTGATTTCGAACAGGTGGGGTATCATAGTTGTCCCCATAATCATCTCGAGGCCGCCGCCATGTATGGTCGTTCTCCGCACCTGCTGTTCCATAACTCCCCTGCTGAAGTCTAGGCGAGGAGTTAGGTTTGTGGACCCCTATTCGGTGGGTTAAAGCATAATCATCTGCCATGGTGGCTGCGTCCCACAACTTTGGTACTTTCTTTTCCTGCAGGTACACTTTGATGTCCTCGTGGACACACTGCTGGAATTCCTCCACCAGGATCAAGTCCCGCAATGTTTCGAAGTCTTTCCCGACTCCTTTTGACTCACACCACCGATCAAACATGTTTTCTTTCACTCTGGCAAACTCCACATGGGTCTCACTCTCCCTCTTCCTGGCATTCCTGAATTTTTGCCTGTAAGCTTCCGGAACCAACTCATAGGCTTTGAGGATGTGCGTCTTCAGTACCTCATAATCTGCACATTGGTCCATTGGTAGCGCCGAATAAATTTCCTGAGCTTTCCCCACCAGCACACTTTGCACGAGTATGGTCCAGGCCTCCTCCGGCCAGTTTAATTGTCGAGCCACTTTCTCAAAGTGTGGAAAAAATTTCGCGACTTCCTTTTCACTGAACGGTGGAACCAGCCTCACATGTCTGCCCACATCCCAGGTTCTCTGGTTAGGTGTCGACCCCGTCAGCAAGGGTGGTGCCTCTCCCCGTTCTCTCATTAACTCCAGCTCCTTGAATTTGATTTCTTGCTGAAGCTCCATGTCACGTTCCTTTAATTCCCTTTCCGCTTTTCTCTCCTCTGCTTCGAGGTCCCTTGCAGCTCTCCTCTCCTCTGCTTTTCTCCCTTCTAACCTTTCCTGGAGTTCTCGTTCCCCTCTCCTTTCCTCTGCTTGTTTCTCTTCTCTCCTCGCTTCTGCTTTCCTTTCTTCTTCTTTTAACCTTTCCTGGAGTTCTCGTTCCACTCTCCTTTCCTCTGCTTGTTTCTCTTCTCTCCTCGCTTCTGCTTTCCTTTCCTCTTCTGATCTTTCCTTTTCTGCTTTCCTTTCTTCTTCTGCTCTTTCCTTTTCTGCTTTCCTTTCTTCTTCTGCTCTTTCCTTTTCTGCTTTCCTTTCTTCTTCTGCTCTTTCCTTTTCTGCTTTCCTTTCTTCTTCTTTAATCCGTTCCTGGCTCCGTAATTGCAACTCCAGTTTCCGGAGCTCAACATCTTCTGGTTCTTCGGGTAGCCACTCCCAGGCTAACTCGTCCCATGTTCCTAATCCCACCATAGATTGTATCACCGTGGCCTGCAACTCTGCCTTCCTCAAATTAGTTCGGACCTCCAAGTTAAAATGTTTGGCCAATTTCAAGAGGTCCGTCTTTAGCAACGCTCAGAACTGTGCCTCACTCGGGGTTACCACAAAGTTCTGTGCCACAAACGCCATGGTGCCTATCGTTAACACCTGTTAACCTTCACCCAAGACTTTAACCCAATTTCTCAAAAAATTTTACCAATTAATAATTAATTAATAAATTTTAATTAATAAAAAACTATTATTTTATTATGTTATACAATTTTAAATCCCGGACGTAGACCCAATTGCGAAACTGCAAATCGTAATTTGGACGAGCCCCCAATTCTGTTACGTGGTCCCCTCGGTGAATACCTGGTCTCGGTGACCCCCGGACCGTGAGAGGAACTTCGCCAGAAAGTTATATTATATATGCGCTTTCGCCACGCAATCCATATGAATTCCACCCAAGAGACAACTGAAGTTCAAGGATATATTTCAATGGTAATGATACCATACAATTTCAATGATACAACCACGGAGATTTTCCCCGAGCAATCAACCATAAACAACCATCAACAATTCCCCATCCACAATCAATTCCCTATGATTAAGATGGCCATCTTATATGTGTGTGTCCCCGTGAGTACTCACGACCCCCTTTTGGTCTCGGTCCCGCACAATGTCTCTGGGCCCCTCCTGACCAAGATGATGGTCGGCGTCGCCGCACTCGGGCGGTTGAACGAACCCCGGGTGGACGTGTTTCCACCGGGCAGGTATCGTACCCGACACCCTGGCTGCAGCCCCTCGTGGCCACGCGAAGCGGGTACGGGAAAGCCAGCCAAAAGCCCCACGCTGCTTGCAAGGCGTGTTAGGCCCCAACGGGCGACCCGTACGCGTCTTTTTAGACGGTGTCGCGAACGGTGCCCAAACGCTGGGTCGGGGCACGGCCACACGACAGTTTGACGTCCACCGGGCAGGTATCCGTCCCGGTAACTCCTCTCGCCAGACGGGCTCGGGAACGCCGCTTTTCCACACGGCTCAATCAATCCCACCTTTCGTCGGAGCGGGGCGAGGAAAGAGAAGCATACTCGTCCCTTTTCTTCCTCCTGTCCCTTCCTCTTCCGTTTCCGGTCACTTCCGTTTCCGGCCACTTTTCAGGAGGGCTCCTGACCCTCCAACCACAACAACCCTTAATAGACTACACACGGATAAGCAAAGACCTGAATGGTAATTCACATACATTCACATAAATATGTAACACAAGCAAGTTGTGTGCGCAGCACCACACTTCACTGGTGACCCCTATTGGTTCAGCCGTTGCTGACCACCGAACACGCCATGGCCAACAACGCTGTCGCGGTAAAACTCCCAGAGTTTTGGGAAGCACAGGCCGATGTGTGGTTCGTGCAGGCCGAAGCGCAATTCCAGCTTTGAGGCATAACGGCGGACGAGACCCGTTACTACCACGTGGTCGCCTCCCTCGGGCCCGGCACTGCCGCCCGAGTCGTGTCCATCCTGCGGCACCCACCGGCCAACCACAAGTACGGGGCGATCAAACGTCTCCTCATCGCCACGTTCGGCCTCACTGAGATCGAACGGGACGACCGCCTCCTGGACATTCCCGAACTCGGCGACACACGGCCATCCGTGCGGATGGATTATGTGCTGTCGCTGCTGGGTGACCAAGCCCCGGATTTTTTATTTTGGGCGCTTTTCCTACGCCAGCTACCTCTACAGGTACGCCTCGCGCTGGCCGGTTCCAACATAAGGGAACCCCGCGCCCTGGCCGTAGAGGCCGACAAGTTCTTCGTGGCTTGCGACACGTGCGCGAGTTACGGTGCGGCCGTCGTTGTTCCCGAGGCAGATGCTACAGCGTCCCTCGTGGCCGCTGCCGCACGCCGACCACCACCACCACCACCACCGCCGCCGAGAAAACCGCCGCCGCCCCGCCGCCGCAAGCCTGGTGCTATTTCCACGCCAGGTTCGGCCACAAGGCTAAGAAGTGTTACCCGCCATGCTCGTTTGACAAGTCGGGAAACGACCAGGCCGGCGCTCATTAGCGGCCCTGAGCGTCGGCCGTTCTGGCATCCTCCTGTTCATCACGGACACCTTGTCCGGGCACCGTTTCCTCTGCGATACAGGAGCGCAGGTAAGCGTCATCCCCGCCTCCACGTCCAACAAGCGAACCGTGGGCCGGGGCCCCGCTTTGCTTGCCGCCAACGGTACACCCATCCGCACGTTCGGGAAGTGCTGCCTCTCCCTGCGGTTCGGAAGGCAGCACTTTCCATGGTCGTTCGTGACCGCTAGCGTGCCCATGGCATTGCTCGGTGCGGACTACCTATGTGCGCACGGATTGTTGGTCGACGTAAAGCGCAGACGGCTCATCCAGGCTGAAACCTTCAGCTCGCTCGCTTGTTTGCTGAGCAGCTCGTTGAGCGGCTCACTGAGCGGCTCACCGAGCGGCTTGCCAAGCGGCTTGCTGGACGGTTCCGTCCCGGCGAGTTTGGTTTGTACGCTTCCGGCAGCGGACAACTTTACCCGCCTCCTCGCCAGTTTCCCAGCCCTCACGTGGCCCATCTTTTCAGTGGTGGCTGTTAAGCACGGGGTGGAGCATCACATCCCCACGGTCGGGCCGCCGGTCTATGCCCGGGCACGCCGGCTCAAGCCCACGAAGCTCGCAGTGGCGAAAGCGGGGTTCGCCACGCTGGAGCGGCTGGGGATCGTGCAGCGCTCCAACAGCACGTGGGCTTCCCCGCTGCACATCGTGTCGAAGCCCGGTGGGGGGTGGCGGCCGTGCGGGAACTACCGCCGGCTCAACAATGCCACCACCCCCGACCGCAACCCGGTCCCACACATTCAGGACTTTCCCACCCGGTTGGCCAACACGACCGTGTTTTCGAAGGTGGACCTCATCCGGGGCTACCATCAGGGCCCCGTCCAACCAGACGACGTCCCGAAGACGGCCGTCATCACCCCTTTCGGCCTCTTCAAATTTCTAAGGATGCCCTTCGGGTTGAAGAATGCGGCTCAGGCGTTCCAGCGGCTTATGGATAGCGTCTTGCACGACTTACCTTTCCTGTTCGTCTACCTGGACGACATCCTAGTCGCGAGCGCGTCCCGGGAGGAGCACCTGCTCCACCTCCGCACGCTTTTCGAATGCCTGGGCCAGCATGGCCTAATCATCAATCCTGCCAAGTGCCGTTTCGGTGTCACCACCATCGACTTCTTGGGGCGCCGCATCACCGAGCACGGGGCCGTCCCTTTACCGGCCAAGGTGGAGGCGGTCAGGGATTTCCCGCGGCCCCGCACGATCAAGGGGCTCCAGGAGTTCCTGGGCATGGTAAACTTTTACCACCGCTTCGTGCCCCACGTCGCCCAGCTCCTCTGCCCCTTGCTCGAGGCCCTCCGGGGCAAGCCGGGCAAAGGTGACATCGCATGGTCGGAGCCGATGGCCGCGGCATTCGAGGGCGCAAAGCTGACTCTGGCTGACGCCACCATGCTGGCGCACCCGGCGCCCGACGCACCGATCGCCCCCACCACCGACGCGTCGGATTACGCGGTGGGCGTGGTGCACAAGCAATGGGTGCGTGGTGCTTGGCAACCGCTGGCGTTTTTCAGCCGGCAGCTTCGCCCGCACGAACGCCGGTACAGCACCTTTGACCGCGAGTTGCTCGGACTCCACCTGGCGGTCCGACACTTCCTCCATCTGCTGGAGGGCCGCCCGTTCACGGCCTTCGTTGACCACAAGCCCCTTGTGTTCGCGATGGCCAAGGTCGCCGAGCCATGGTCGGCACGGCAGCAGCGCCACCTCTCTGCCGTGTCCGAGTACACGACGGACATCCGTCACGTGGCGGGTAAGGACAACCCGGTGGCGGATTGCCTTTCCTGGTCCGTCGTGCACGCGGTCCACCTCGGGGTCGACTATGCCTGGATGGCGGAGGCCCAGACCGCCGACCCCGGCGTCCAGGCCTTGCGGACCGCCGTCACGGGCCTCCGCATCACTGAGGTGCCGTTCGATGCCACGGGCACGGCCCTCCTATTCGACGTCTCCCTCGGCTGGCCTCGCCCCATCGTGCCCGCTGGCTGGCAGCGCCCGGTGTTCGACGCCATCCAGGGCCTGTCCCACCCTGGCACGAGGGCATCGCAGAAACTCGTTGGGGCAAAGTTCGTCTGGCATGGCCTCCGGAAAGACGTCCGCGACTGGGCCAGGACGTGCCTCGCGTGCCAGCGCGCAAAGGTCCACCGCCACACCCAGGCACCGTTGGCCCCGTTTACGGTGCCCGAGCGGCGGTTCGACCACGTGCACGTCGACTTGGTGGGACCTCTGCCCCCCTCGCGAGGGTTCACCCACCTCCTCACCATGGTCGACCGCACCACACGGTGGCCGGAGGCCGTCCCATTGGCGGCGACGTCTGCGGCTGAGGTGGCGCAAGCCTTTATCGCCACTTGGGTTGCCCGGTTCGGTGCCCCCTCGGACATCTCGTCCGACCGCGGCCCTCAGTTCACCTCGGAGCTCTGGGCCACGGTGGCGCAAGGACTCGGGGTGAAGCTACACCACACCACGGCCTACCACCCCCAGGCCAATGGCCTGTGCGAGCGCTTTCATCGCTCTATGAAGGCCGCGCTCTGGGCCAGCCTCTGTGACGGCGGCTGGGTCGACAGACTCCACTGGGTCCTGCTGGGCCTCAGGACGGCGTCCAAGGACGACCTGCGCGCGTCCTCGGCGGAGCTGGTCTTCGGGGAAACACTGCGGGTACCGGGTGAATTTATCCCCGACTCCACGGCTCCTTGGTCCGCGGCACAACAGCGCTCCGCCTTTCAGGAGACCGCCCAGAGGTTCGCCCCGGTGCCAACGGCACACCACGGTTGCCCACCTTCCCACGTCGCCCCGGAGCTTCGCACGGCAAAGTACGTGTTCATCCGGCACGATGCCCATCGGGCACCGCTGCGGCCCCCATACGACGGGCCCTTCCGCGTGTTGGAGGCCGGGGACAAGTTTTTCACGGTCGACATCGGCGGTGCCCCGGATCGCATTTCCGTGGACCGCCTCAAGCCGGCCCACCTCGATCCGAACCACCCCCTGCCAGCGGCTCTGCCTCCGCGTCGAGGCCGCCCCCCGGTGGTCGGACCCCCGGCACCTCTGCCAGCAGCTCTGCCCTCCGCGTCGAGGCCGCCCCCCGGCGGATGGACCCCCGGCGCCCCCCAGCCCTGCCATCCCGCCACCCCCCAGACCGGCACCCATCGCCAGGGGGCGTTTCGGCCGGGTCATCCGGCTTCCCCGCAAACTCACCCTTCAGGTGCGCGGGAATTCTTGGGGGGCGCGTGTGGCGGACACAAGCAAGGTACACGAATTCAGCGCACCAGCAGGTGGCGCGAACATCCAGGCGGGGAACTGGCTCGATAGGCGGCGACTATCGAGCCCGCATATATGTCCAGTGGCCACGACTTGCTCCCGGGCGTGGCCGGTCAGCCGAAAGGCGGGGCACGTCTCTCAGTTCCACCCGGCGCCTCGTGACGCCTTTGCTCCGGGCGTGGCCCGAGCTGCGCTTCCACGCCAGGACGCTTGCGCCACCCACTGGTGCTCGGAATTATTGCCCACTGACAATGTGTCCGCCACATGTGCTCCCCCAGAATTCCCACGCATCTGTAGGGTGAGCTTGCGGGGAAGCCGGATGACCTGGCCGAAACGCCCTCTGGCGATGCGTGCAGGGCTGGAGGGTAGTGGGACCGCAGGGCTGGGGGGTGCCGGGGGTCTGCCCGCCAGGGGGGCCGCCTCGACGCGGAGGCAGAGGTGCTTGCGGGGGGTGGTCCAGGTCGAGGTGGGCTGGCTTGAGGCGGTCCACGGAGATACGATCTGGAGTACCGCCGATGTCCACGGTGAAATGCTTGTCCCCGGTCTCCAGCATGCGGAAGGGCCCATCGTACGGGGGCCGCAGTGGTGCCCGGTGGGCGTTGTGCCGGACAAAAACGTACTCCGCCGTGCAAAGCTCCGGGGCGACGTGGGAGGATGGGCAACCGTGGTGTGCCGTTGCTGCCGGGCGAACCTCCTGGCGGTCTCCTGAAGGGCGGAGCACTGTTGCGCCGCGGACCGAGGGGCCGTGGAGTCGGGGATAAATTCGCCCGGTACTCGCAGTGGTTGTCCGAAGACCAGCTCCACCGAGGACGCCTGCAGGTCGTCCTTGGGTGCCGTCCTGGGGCCCAGCAGGACCCAGGGGAGCCTGTCGGCCCAGCTGCCGTCGCGGAGGCTGGCCCGGAGCGCGGCCTTCATTGAGCGATGGAAGCGCTCGCACAGGCCGTTGGCCTGGGGGTGGTAGGCTGTGGTGCCGTGCAGCTCGACGCCGAGTCCTTGCGCCACTGCTCCCCAGAGCTCCGAGATGAACTGGGGGCCGCGGTCGGACGAGATGTCCGAGGCGGCCCCGAACCGGCAACCCACATGGCGATGAAGGCTTGCACGACGTCAGCCGCAGCCATCGCCGCCAATGGCACGGCCTCCGGCCACCGGGTGGTGCGGTCCACCATGGTGAGGAGGTGGGTGAAACCCCTCGAGGGGGGCAGAGGTCCCACCAAGTCGACGTGGACGTGGTCGAACCGACGTTCGGGCACCGTAAACGGGGCCAACGGGTCCTAGGTGTGGCAGTGGACCTTTGCGCGCTGGCACGCGAGGCACGTCCTGGCCCAGTCGCGGACGTTCTTCCTGAGGCCATGCCAAACGAACTTTGCCGCGACGCGCTTCTGGGAGGCCTTCGTGCCCGGGTGGGACAGGCCGTGGATGGCGTCAAAAACCGGGCGCTGCCAGCCAGCGGGCACGATGGGGTGAGGCCGGCCGAGGGAGACGTCGCACAAGAGGGCAGTGCCCGCGATGTCGAACGGCACCTCGGTGATGTGGAGGCCTGTGATGGCGGTCCGCAAGGCCTGGACGTTGGGGTCGGAGGTCTGGTCCGCCGCCATCTGGGCATAGTCGATCCCGAGGTGGACCGCGTGTGCGACGGACCGGGAAAGGCAATCCGCCACCGGGTTGTCCTTACCCGCGACGTGACGGATGTCCTTCGTGTACTCGGACACGGCAGAGAGGTGACGTTGCTGCCGGGCTGACCATGGCTCGGCGACCTTGGCCATCGCGAAAACAAGGGGCTTGTGATCGACGAAGGCCATGAACGGGCGGCCCTCGAGAAGATGGCGGAAGTGTCGGACCGCCAGGTGGAGCCCGAGCAGCTCGCCGTCGAAGGTGCTGTACCGGCGTTCGTGCGGGCGGAGCTGCCGGCTAAAAAACGCCAGCGGCTGCCAAGCACCACTCACCCACTGCTCGTGCACCGCGCACACCGCGTAGTCTGACGCATCAGTGGTGAGGGCAATTGGTGCATCGGGCGCCGGGTGCGCCAGCATGGTGGCGTTGGCCAAGGCCAGCTTTGCGCCTGCAAACGCCGCGGCCATCGGCTCCGTCCAGGCGATGTCACCTTTGCCCGGCTTCCCCCGGAGGGCCTCGTGCAGGGGCGCAGGAGCTGGGCGACGCTTGGCATGAAGCGGTGATAAAAATTCACCATGCCCAGGAATTCCTGGAGCACCTTGATCGTGTGGGGGCACGGGAAACTCCGGACCGCCTCCACTGTGGCCAGTAAAGGGATGGCCCCATGCCTGGTGATGTGGTGCCCCAAGAAGTCGATGGCGGTGACGCCGAAACGGCACTTCGCAGGGTTGATTATCAGGCCGTGCTGGCCTAGGCGTTCGAAGAGCGTGCGGAGATGGAGCAGGTGCTCCTCCCGGGACGCGCTCGCGACTAGGATGTCGTCCAGGTAGACGTAGATGAAGGACAAGTCGCGCAAGATGCTGTCCATGAGCCGCTGGAACGCCTGGGCCGCATTTTTCAACCCAAAAGGCATCCGCAAGAACTCGAAGAGGCCGAAAGGTATGATGACGGCCGTCTTCGGTACATCGTCCGGTTGTACGGGGACCTGGTGGTAGCCCCGGATGAGGTCCACCTTGGAGAAAATGGTCGTTTTCGCCAACCGGGCGGAAAAGTCCTGAATATGCGGGACCGGGTAGCGGTCGGGGTTGGTGGCGTCGTTGAGCCGGCGGTAGTCACCGCACAGCCGCCATCCGCCGCCGGGCTTGGGCACAATGTGCAGAGGAGAGGCCCATGCGCTGTTGTAGCGCCGTACGTTGCCCAGCCGCTCCAGCATGGCGAACTCTGCTTTCGCCACGGTGAGCTTCGTGGGGTCGAGGCGGCGCGCCCGGGCGTAGACCGGTGGTCCGACGGTGGGGATATGGTGCTCCACCCCGTGTTTGATGGCCACCGCTGAAAAGGTGGGCCGCATGAGTGCCGGGAAACTGGCGAGGAGGCAGGTAAACTCGTCCGCTGCCGGAAGCGTACAGACTAACTTCGCCGGGACGGATTCGCTCAGCAAGCCGCTTGGTAAGCCGCTCGGTGAGCCGCTCAGCGAGCTGCTCAACGAGCCGCTCAGCGAACAGGCGAGCGAGCTGAAGGTTTCGGCCTGGACGAGGCGTCGACGCTTAACGTCCAGCAACAGCCCATTCGCACAAAGGAAGTCCGCACCGAGCAGGGCCATTGGCACGCTGGCGGTGACGAAAGACCATTTGAGGCGCTGCCCTCTGAAACGCAGCGAGAGGCAACGCTTCCCGAATGTGCGGATGGGTGTTCCGTTGGCAGCGAGCAAGGCGGGGCCCCGGCCCCCGGCTTGCTTGTCAGACGCGGAGGCAGGGAGGACGCTTACCTGTGCTCCTGTGTCGCACACAAAACGATGACCAGACGAGGTGTCTGTGATGAACAGGAGCCCGACCATCCACCGCCCCGCCACCTACCACCCCCACACGAATCGTCAGGGGTCGTTTCGGCCGGGTCATCAAGACCCCCCTCAAACTGACTCTCCCGGTGCATGTTAGTTCTGGGGGGGCGCGTGTAGCGGTTCCCGGTAGCATGACACAATTACCCTGCACCGGCCAATGACGCAACCAGCCAGCGGTGACGTGTCCGGACTCGCCCGGGCGTGTTGAGACTTGCCTTTACCGGGCGAACGCTTGCCTTGCATACCACGCCCCGTTGAGAGGCGTGGTTTAGCTATTTGCATACCACGCCCCGCCTGAGAGGCGTGGCTTTTGTGTGTTGAGTTTCTGATATATATTGCCGCCAGTTCGATGGGCTGATTCAGTGCTTTGGAGTTCGTTTGAGTGAGCTGGGAATAAATAGCTCAGAGAAACCTAATTCCTGGCGTCGTCCATTTTGTCCGATTTTATCGTGCGAGCACAGCTCCCACAAGACCATCTTCTCATCTCGCAACCCCATGATAAAACGATTCTTCAATCTTTGTGATCGTTCATCGTCACCAAAACGACAATCCCCCGCCAGATGCTTGATCCTGGCCATGAAATCAGCTACCCTCTCATTGGGAAGCCGAACCAGATTGTCGAACTCATATCACGATAACTACGGTGACTTGCCTGGATTAATACGGTCGTGCAACGTCTTCACTATGGAATCGTAGGTAACAGCATCATCCGACGTCCTCGTCGGCGAAATCTAGTCACACAGCAAACGGAAAACCTCCGCCGAGGGGGACGATAGAAGAATCGCTTTCTGCTTCCCCGCCTGGACGATGTCGTTAGTGATGAAATAAAAGCTCATCTGCTGCGAAAAAGTTCAAAGTTGTCACCAGCATACTGCGGGACCTTTCCATACAATGTAGCCATGGTCCGAAAAATCCTCGTCACCAATTGTAATGTCTTTGTTATAAAGATGCAGACATGCAGATAGGATCAAGCATCATAGCCCTGGAGGAGCTGCAATCGGCTCAAGCACCATATTTATTCCAGGCAAAACAGGCCTCACTCGGTACTGCAGTAGGTACGATGCATGATGACACGGCAGGTACGAGCATGATGACACGGCAGGTACGAGCATGATGACACGGCAGGTACGAGCATGATGACACGGCAGGTACGAGCATGATGACACGGCAGGTACGAGCATGATGACACGGCAGGTACGAGCATGATGACATGGCATTTGGAAAGACATAGAATGAACAACCTTTAGAGGCCATTTTTCCCCACAGGGGTTGGCCTTTTTCAGGCTCCTTGGTCCCCTTTTTGAAGCAATGTTTTATGGCCAGATGCACTTCCTGCCACCAACCCTGTTAGTCGCATCTTGCGACACACAAGGAACTACCAGTGAACTGGTACTCAATTTACCGACCTCAGAAGGATGACAACCTGAGTCAACTCCCGTGGTGTTAATTCAGCGGTCGACCCGGATTTGAACCCAGGATACTATGATCCCAAGCCGGCACCCCAACCGCTAAGCCAACACCAGGCTATTTGAAAAGATATAGCATTGACAAATAGCGCTTGGAACGCAGGCAAGGGCAAACCACCCAGTATAACCCTTGCAAAGAAACTGCTTCGCAGCACCAATTCTCTAAATTGTATGGGAAATCAAAACGAATGTCACTTTTATTGCAGCTCCTCCAGGCCTGTTAGACCCTGTAAAAAACAACAATAACATGGTGAAATGAAATAATTTTGTAGTGCATTTGTCTTTCTGTTTATCCCACTTTTTTGGCCACAATTTTCAAGCAATCGTCCTGAATTTTTTTGTTTGTGTGGGTGACTGGAAAAGGACAGCAGCGCGCATTTTCTGTCAAGTTCCGGATAAAGATAGCATAATTTTTAGTCATTGTTCATCATTGAAAGATAGTGCCAAAAACAATATATGGCACGATATAGCAAAGTGATGGACGTATTCGGACGAAACTTGGTGGCGAGGTTCGGTGTGTGACAAAGAAGAATTTATTCAATTTTGGTGAAGATCCATATCTGGATTCAGATATGAGAATTTTCAAAAGTGATTCTTCGCCACATTGAGAGATGGCGCCCACACGATATATAGCACGATCTGAAAAGTTATCTCAAAACGTTGTGTTGTGGACGCATTCTGCCGAAAGTTGGTGGACAGGTTGGGTGTTTGACAATGACAAATCGTTTCGAATTTGGTGAAGATCCGGATCTGGATTCAGACACGAGAATTAAAAAATATATATTTTTAAGCCATCGAGAGATGGGTTAAAGCGATATTGCATGATATCTCAAAGAGTTGTTAACGGATTCGGACAAAACTTGGTCGTCGGGTTGGGTGTGCAACAAGGACAAATCGTTTCGAATTTGGTGAAGATTCGGATCCGGATCCGGCCTATCAGTGGGATACCAAATGTAAACTGTACAGTCTGGTGGAGGTATGCACTCAAACGAGTACTGTTCGGTTTTTCCAAATGTCGCTTTATGAGTGATTTTTAGGTTGTTGTCTCCGAAATTTTCCCCCAAATATTCCTACAGGTCGCACACGATCTGCCAGCAACCCTCTTCTGGTGACACTGCCAAAATCTAGGCTCTCTGCTCACCTTCACTCTTTCATTCCTCTTTTCTCCCGCCTCTGGAACAAACTCCCTCACTCCCTTCAATCCCACTCCTCCCTCCAGGTCTTAAAAACAGCTGTTCACCACCATCTCTTATCTTCCCCCATCCACAACCTTGATCTTTTCTACCCCCGTTAATTCACCCCAGATTCACTTTTTTGAAATATCGACTTCTTTCCTTGAAGTCCTACCTATATCCATGTGTTTTTTTTTTACCTCTCCCACCCCCACCCCCTTCCCAGGCCTCCTCCCCCAAAGCCCTCTCCCTCCCACAGATCTCCCGCTGTCCCTGCTCTCAAATGTTGTACTTATGTGCTTCCCATTCTCTCACCATCTTGTCTTCCGCTCCCTTTATTATGTCTTATGTGTCCGCTTGTTTTTTTGTCATTAATGTTAGCTCTTACACGAGCCTCGATCTTGTATACAAAAAAAAAATAACCTCATGGAGTGGGTCCCGGTGTCTGGCCATCTGTACGCACGTATGTCCGTTAACATTTGACTAAAACATCTCACAAACTACCTGACCGATATGGACCAAATTTAGCATGATGCATCAGGACAGCAAGGTCTCCTTGGGTTGTGCTCCCCATCCGAATTCATCCCCTATAAGAGGCTGAATAGGTGGGTTTCACCTCAAATTCAGGTAATTCTCAAAAACTGTGGTGAAATAACCATATAGTCCCCCATGCGGCTATTTATATTAATTTAAGTATTACCTTCTAAGCTTCATAAGATTATCAACATCGTTTACAAGCAAAAGTCATAATGGAGCAAGATGCTCAGTCCCCGAGTTCAATGCAAGAATAGCACAATATGGAACAATTAGCGATTTCTCCAAATTTAAACAGATATACAGATTGCCCCCACTCGACGTATGTAATAAGTAGATGATCAATTGTGAATTGTGCTGCTCCAAGCTGTATTATAAACAGTGGCCTCGACTTCCATGTGACAAATCTGTAGTGCATTGTACTTTGTCACCGCTTGCAAAAGGCAATTTGTCAGTTGCGACGTGTGTAATGCCAAACATTTCGCATTACAAAAGCAATCAAATTTTAAATGAAACACGATTTCTCAGAATCTCTGTGCCTGCAATGATACTTTCGTTGAATACCAACCCAGCACCATTCCCTCTATCTGAATTTGCCCACGTGGCCACAAAATGTAGTGGGCTGTTGGTTGCGTTGCATGAATAAACGAAAAGACTGTTTTTAAATTCCTTTGCACGCTTATTAATTTATTATTTATTATTGCTTTTGTACATTATTTATGCTTATTATTTTAGGGTGTTGTTTTTATGTTATAAGAAATTCTCATTTTACCTCTTTTGGCTAGATTCCTAACACTTTCTAGAACATGGCACATATTACAAAAGAGCACGTGGAGTTCAGAATGAAAGTTTTATTGACATACTTGGAAAAAATATATTAGTAGCCTGCAGTCATTTATTCTGTTGAAAGGCAATTAAGGAGGAATTTCCTCCCCGGTGGAAGCAGTTCCAGAAATAATCGTCCATTCAAAAAAATTCACACTGACAATAAAATGCAAACGTGTAAACTTCCTCGTTCTGCAGATGGACAGCCCAGAGCCATCACTACAATTGTACAAGGGGCGTAATAAAAGTTCTGCAACCATGTTTGCGACTTAAGGAAAATGTCTAGGCATAGACTGTTTTATTATTTACTGATATGTCTGGAAAATATCGGATTGTTTTTTCAAGTGTTTTTTTTTTCAGGAATCAAAGTTGTACAAGGGTCATAGCGACCTTTATTAGTTCTGTGTCTCCCTGTTTTCTACATTGTGCATGAGGAAGAAGTAACCTTCTTCGTGTTAAACTCCCAAAATCCAGACTCACTGCACACCTGTACCCATTTGTTCCTCTTCCCCTCGCCTGTGGAACCCACTTCCCCAGTCTGTTCAGTCCAATTCTTCCGTCCAGGGTTGCAGTACAGCTGTTCACCCTATTTCAGGTCATGCCCCATCCATACTCATGATTTTCCATCCGGCATCTCTTCTACCCCAAATTACAACATTGCCAAGCACTCCGTTTTTCTAAGTTACTGGGATTTTCCCCCTCCCCTCACCTATTTTTGTTTGTTAGTTGTCACTTCGTTTGTTCCTTTTCTGTTTCATCCCAGCTTTCCCCCTTCCTCTTCTTGCTGTGTTTCCTTCAGCTTGTGTGAAGCTTGTTCACCCCCATGCGTACTTCTCAAGCTACCTACACCTCATATAAACAAGACCAAGAGAAAGCCTAACAGTCTAAAATCCGAAAAATATTTGCACTTCTATATCTCCGAAAAAGCTGCATAGAAAAAATTAAGACATGGCTCATTGTAAAGAACTCTCCATGGTGAAAAACATATGTTAATGATGATGTCATAGGTGCCTCCATTATGACATCATAATTCGACAAGTACAAAACTTCATCCAATAAAGATGAAATTTCTTGAGCATCATCTAGGGATACATTGGTGGAGATAAAAAAATTAATGATGACGTCTTCGGTCACGTGGGTTCCGCCGCCATATTTGTTTTAACACAAAAGCCTTAAAATCCACTAAAAACACGTCCTGCCGAGGGTCTGCAATCTCTGATTGCTCTTTCTTGTTCTATATGTTTCAAGCCATCAATTAACCATACATACACCACTTCAATCCAGTAGCTTTGTAGTCACGATAAAGGGATTGCATTGTTATGATTATATTTACTATTGAAGTGTGGTGCTGCGCACACAACTTGCTTGCCAAAGAGGTAGGCCACAACGCGTTTGTTAAAACCAAAAGAGTCTTTATTGTCAAAGCTCGAACTGCAGCACTGGGCGGACTCGAGCTTAGAGCCCGCATATATGTGCCGAGGCCACGCCTAGTCCTCGGGAGTGGCCGCTCAGTCGAAAGGCGGGGCATGTGCCATCGGTCCCTGGTCGCGCCACCTTCTGGTGCGTGGAATTATTGCCCCATGTGTCCGCCACACACGCCCCCCCCCCCAGAATTCCCGCGCACCTGAAGGGTGAGTTTGCGGGGAAGCCGGATGACCCGGCCGAAACGCCCCCTGGCGATGGGTGCAGGGCTGGGGGGCAGCGGGCCGGCAGGGCTGGGGGTGCCGGGGGTCAGACCGCCGGGGGGCGGCCTCGACGCGGAGGCAGAGCTGCTGGCGGGGGTGCCGGGGGTCCGACCGCCAGGGGGTGGCCTCGACGCGGAGGCAGTGCTGCCGGCGGGGGGTGGTCCGGATCGAGGTGGGCCGGCTTGAGGCGGTCCACGGAAATGCGATCAGGGGCACCGCCGATGTCGACCGTGAAAAACTTGTCACCGGTCTCCAGCACGCGGAAGGGCCCGTCGTACGGGGGCCGCAGCGGTGCCCGGTGGGCATCGTGCCGGATGAACACGTACTTTGCCGTGCGAAGCTCCGGGGCGACGTGGGAAGGCGGGCAACCGTGGTGTGCCGTTGACACCGGGGTGAACCTCCGGGCGGTCTCCTGAAGGACAGAGCGCTGTTGCGCCGTGGACCAAGGAGCCGTGGAGTCGGGGATGAATTCACCCGGTACCCGCAGTGGTGGCCCGAAGACCAACTCCGCCAAGGACTCGCGCAGGTCGTCCTTGGGCGCCGTCCTGAAGCCCAGCAGGACCCAGGGGAGCCTGTCGACCCAGCCGCCGTCGCGGAGGCTGGCCCAGAGCGCGGCCTTCATGGAGCGATGAAAGCGCTCGCACAGGCCATTGGCCTGGGGGTGGTAGGCCATGGTGTGGTGTAGCTTCACCCCGAGCCCTTGCGCCACTGCGGCCCAGAGCTCTGAGGTGAAGTGGGGGCCGCGGTCGGACGAGATGTCCGAGGGGGCACCGAACCGGGCAACCCAAGTGGCGATAAAGGCTTGCGCCACCTCAGCCGCAGACGTCGCCGCCAATGGCACGGCCTCCGGCCACCGTGTGGTGCGGTCGACCATGGTGAGGAGGTGGGTGAAACCTCGCCAGGGGGGCAGAGGTCCCACCAGGTCGACGTGCACATGGTCGAACCACCACTCGGACACCGTAAATGGGGCCAACAGTGCCTGGGTGTGGCGGTGGACCTTTGTGGCCTGGCACGCGAGGCACGTCCTGTCCCAGTCGCGGACGTCCTTCCTGAGGCCATGCCAGACGAACTTCGCCCCGACGAATTTCTGGGATGCCCTCACGCCAGGGTGGGACAGGCGGTGGATGGCGTCGAACACCGGGCGCTGCCAGCCAGCGGGCACGATGGGGCGAGGCCGGCCGAGGGAGACGTCGCATAGGAGGGCCGTGCCCTCGGCGTCGAACGACACCTCGGTGACGCGGAGGCCCATGACGGCGGTCCACAAGGCCTGGACGCCGGGGTCGGCGGTCTGGGCCTCCGCCATTCGGGCATAGTCGACCCCGAGGTGGACCGCGTGCACGACGGGCCGGGAAAGGCAATCCGCCACCGGGTTGTCCTTACCCGCCACGTGACGGATGTCCGTCGTGTACTCGGACACGGCAGAGAGGTGGCGCTGCTGCCGTGCCGACCATGGCTCGGCGACCTTGGCCATCGCGAACACAAGGGGCTTGTGGTCAACGAAGGCCGTGAACGGGCAGCCCTCCAGCAGATGGCGGAAGTGTCGGACCGCCAGGTGGAGCCCGAGCAACTCGCGGTCGAAGGTGCTGTACCGCCGTTCGTGCGGGCGAAGCTGCCGGCTGAAAAACGCCAGCGGTTGCCAAGCACCACGCACCCATTGCTCGTGCACCGCGCCCACCACATAGTCCGGCGCGTCGGTGGTGAGGGCGATCGGTGCATCGGGCGCCGGGTGCGCCAGCATGGTGGCGTCGGCCAGAGCCAGCTTTGCGCCCGCGAACGCAGCGGCCATCGGCTCCGACCATGCGATGTCACCTTTGCCTGGCTTGCCCCGAAGGGCCTCGTGCAAGGGGCGGAGGAGCTGGGCGACGTGGGGCACGAAGCGGTGGTAAACGTTTACCATGCCCAGGAACTCCTGGAGCCCCTTGATCGTGTGGGGCCGCGGGAAATCCCTGACCGCCTCCACCTTGGCCGGTAAAGGGACGGCCCCGTGCTCAGTGATGCGGTGCCCCAAGAAGTCGATGGTGGCGACACCGAAACTGCACTTGGCAGGGTTGATGATTAGGCCATGCTGGCCCAGGTGTTCGAAAAGCGTGCGGAGGTGGAGCAGGTGGTCCTCCCGGGACGCGCTCGTGACTAGGATGTTGTCCAGGTAGACGAACAGGAAAGGTAAGTCGCGCAAGATGCTATCCATAAGCCGCTGGAACGCCTGAGCCGCATTCTTCAACCCGAAGGGCATCCTGAGGAATTCGAAGAGGCCGAAAGGGGTGATGACGGCCGTCTTCGGAACGTCGTCCGGTTGGACGGGGACCTGATGGTAGCCCCGGATGAGGTCCACCTTTGAAAACACGGTCGTGTTGGCCAACCGGGCGGAAAAGTCCTGAATGTGTGGGATGGGGTAGCGTTCGGGGGTGGTGTCATCGTTGAGCTGGCGGTAGTCCCCGCACAGCCGCCACCCCCTGCCGGGCTTCGGCACGATGTGCAGCGGGGAAGCCCACGCGCTGTTGGAGCGCCACACGATCCCCAGCCGCTCCAGCGTGGCGAACCCCGCTTTCACCACGGCGAGCTTCATAGGCTCGAGTCTGCGTGCCCGGGCATAGACCAGCGGCCCGACCGTGGGGGTGTGATGCTCCACCCCATGCTTAACGGCCACCGCTGAGAAGGTGGGCCGCGTGAGGGCCGGGAAACTGGCGAGGAGGCGGGTAAAGTCGTCCGCTGCCGGAAGCGTGCAAACTAAACTCCCTGGGACGGAACCGTCCAGCAAGCCGCTTGGCAAGCTGCTCGGCGAGCCGCTCGGTGAGCCGCTCAACGAGCTGCTCAGCGAACAAGTGAGCGAGCTAAAGGTCTCGGCCTGGACGAGCCGGCTGCGCTTCACGTCGACCAGCAACCCATTCACATATAGGAAGTCCGCACCGAGCAATGCCATTGGCACGCTAGCGGTCACGAACGACCATTGAAAGCGCTGCCCTCCGAACCGCAGGGAGAGGCAGCGCTTCCCAAACGTGCGGATGGGTGTACCGTTGGCGGCAAGCAACGCGGGGTCACCAGTGAAGTGTGGTGCTGCGCACACAACTTGCTTGCCAAAGAGGTAGGCCACAACGCGTTTGTTAAAACCAAAAGAGTCTTTATTGTCAAAGCTCAAACTGCAGCACTGGGCGGGCTCGAGCTTAGAGCCCGCATATATGTGCCGAGGCCACGCCTAGTCCTCGGGCGTGGCCGCTCGGTCGAAGGGCGGGGCATGTGCCATCGGTCCCCGCCCGGGTGCTCGCGCCACCTTCTGGTGCGCGGAATTATTGCCCCATGTGTCCACCACACTATATTGTTATCATTATTTACGTTATTATTATTATTACGAAGACGATGTTACTGTATTAATAAACCGAGGCTAATTCCTTACTCCTGCGATAATTAGTACACCGCTTCTCATTGCGTCATCCATGAACCATACACCGCTTCAATCCAGTAACCTTGAAGTCACGACAAAGTGATTGCATTGTTATGATTATATTTACTATATTATTATTATTAACATTATTATTATTACAAAAACGATACTACTGTATTAGGAAACCTGGGATAATTTGTCCGAAGCGGCCTGAAGGTGAGGCACAAAGACATGAAGCCTAAGGCCTATACATACTGTGTTGTTGGAAGACCAGTAACACCCATGCTTTCGATATTTGATGGTTATTTTAACAATCGGTTTGTTTGTGTTTCACACTGAATGAAAAACGTCAAGGTAGAGCATGGCGATTGTGATATATGACAGGTTCGATGATATGTTCGGCCTGAATGGCATATAAATCAAAATGGCGGTGTGAGGAGTCAGCAGTAGTATGCTGTAATGACATCACAGACATAATCACATCACATCACCCCTGTCATGTTACCAGATCCTCAACTCTGATTGGTGTACATTTGTGAGAGACATACATACTAACATACATATGGACATACGGAAAGACAAACTGTTCCAGATGGCTTTGCCCTACGGGTACGCCGTAAAAAGTAATGACATCTATTGCCAAGGATGTGGCCATCCCCAAAACACCCACAGACCTAATTGACACACAGCTCGAGTACATATATTTCAATATTTGAAATATTGACTTGTTTGAAATGTGAGATATATCAATGGTGCTGCTTTACCATCTTCAGTGATTGCCCACAACCTGCCAGACGATCGGCGAAGTTGGCGGTAAATGATAAACTCCAGAAAACGATGGGTGATTTGACTGCCTCACCGCCTCGGCTCAATGATGTTGTTGTGGTGGTTATGACAAGTCAATTTCCAAGTTATTGGGAAAATAATAATAACACGGTTATCGAAGGTTATCATTGTGTAATGACGACAGGTGGCAAATATCCTCATAAGGGTTTGAAAGCTAATAGAACAATACCGTTTTACTGATGTATTATGTCATTGTTTGTGACGTCATTGAAGGTTGGTTCCATTTATCGATCTGAGGAAAGGAAAGGGATGGCAATTTGGGTGCAACACACCCTCATGGAGGAACAGAAACTGAACTGGTTTGCTCTGTGTCAACATCCCATCAGGAAGGCTTCTTCAAGCATTGGTGGAGCCTAAATCTGGTGCCACAACTTTGAGCCAGAACTGTTCAGGGCCAACCTCTCCTTGTCCACAAAAGGTCAAATTCCAACAATGGATCATACAGGTGCTTCGTTAGTTGTTTTTCAACCACATTGGAATTTTTCGAAGTGGTGACATCCCACAGGGGGTGGAAGTGAATAGACAAAAACCACGCAAGGTTGGATCCTGGTTGTACAGGTTGTATCCAAGGTTGTATAGGTACGCACCTAATACAGTAGTATCCTGGTTGAGGAAAATCGAAAATCGAAGAAGATAAACACGTACATGATCATTTGCAACCTGTATCGTGCTCGTTGAGCTCTTCTGAACGACACCATCCTCCTCCATGACAATATTTGGCACATGCAAAATACAATGTCCACAACCTCTTAGAATCCTGGGAATGGGAAGGTTTGTCTCACCTACCATATTTAGGTCCATGCAACTTCTAATTATGTACCAGAATGAAAACTAGCTTTGGGGAAGAAGTTGAAGATGTTAATGCAGCCATGCCCTTACTTTAAGGACTCTAGAGTCCTTAAAGTCTGGAGTCCTTACTTCAAGGACTGTGGAGAAGGACAGTTTCCATGGTGCGATGAAAAACCTCACTGCTGGACTAAGTGCAGTGGTTGGATAATGTGCCATGGTTAAAGTTTGTCAATTTTACTGTCTCTGATGTAGTTTTGGTACCTTTCAAAATTATTTTGGTAACTTTGATTAATGGCATATACAACAAAATTGCGCTGCTCACTTATACAAATTTCGCTCACTTGGGGTGGTTGGAGGAACTGACGTCTCAAGATTTGTGCCACTCAGATTGATATATTTTTTGCTTCAAACTGGAAACTGTGCGGTGACAGAAATATTGCTCTCAAAAAACAGCAGCTCGGATTTTGTATCCCAATAAATGTATTCTTTTTCTGCATACAACCATTCATTCATTCATTTCAAGAATAGCAACCTTTACTGCATGAGATAAGTTTCAGCCTAGTAGATAGACATTGTAAGTCCTCCTGATACCTGACAAAGAAACATACTGCCCCCAAAAAATGTAATTAAGAAAACAAATACAAATTTCACCAAACTTAGGTGAGTCATTTTGGAATAAATAGTTAATTCATATTGAAAATGGCTTCAAAAAAAATCTGCTCTTATTGCAGTAACTAGGGCATTGCCCGTACTATATCTATATCTAAAATTATATCCCCCCCCCCTCTATTTACATGAAATGGTTTGGTCCAAAGCGAACGGCTTGCGAGTACGGTGACAATCCCCCCCCCCCTCTATTTACATGCAATGGTTTGGTCCAAAGCGAACGGCTTCCGGAGTTTGGTAAAGAAATCGCCATCGCGTGCACAAACGCGCAGGAAAGCGAATGAATCGCAAATTCGGTTTTATTAGTTTTAAAACATAGTTTAACGCCAACATAGTTTGCAAACGTGAAATAAATGAATACGCTCTCAAATGTTCCATCCGAGGCAGAGTGTGTCCTCCACGTTCGGCACACGCGATCGTTCGCTGCTCTCTGATTGGTTGAATCGTTTTTTGGACATAGCTCGGTAAGTAATTGTCCGATTAATATGAAACCTTGAAAAGGCACATCCTCGGGTCCCCAGCAATATACCTGGCAAGTTAAAAGTATATCGGACCCGTGGTTGTCGAGAAACAGCGGTCACAGACAAACAAACGTACAGACGTACAAACGTACAGAGATTACTGGAATTATAGATAGATGTATGTATAAATGTCTCTATTGCAATTCTGCTAGAAAAATACTTGCATTGTAAATGTGTTATTACTTAACTAAGTCATTGTTGGTGCCTATTTCAAAATATCAAGATAAATTTGTTTATTACTTGTGAAAATCTAAGATTTTCCAAGTATATTGGTTGGTCTTGTGCTTTATTCTGTCTGTCTGTCTGTTTGTCTCTTTGTCTGTCTGTCAGTCGCCTACAGGTCACAATTTTCAACAAATGGTAGAGTTAGTCATAAGCAAAAAGCCTATTGTTTTTGGGGTTAAAAGGTCAATAGTTCAACATAGGCCAAAGGTCACCAACATTGTCAAATTTCTAAAATCCTCAAGTTTCATCCGATTGACTTGAACATTTAAGAGGATTTACATATCTGGTCACTGAATTCAACCACCAAGTATTTTTTAGGTCAACATCGGCCAAAAGGTCAACATAGGCCAAGTTTCTAAAATCCTCAATTTTCATCCAATTAACTTGAAATTTGAAGAGGACTTACATATCCAGACACTGGATTCAACCACCAAGTATTTTTTAGGTCAACATCGGCCAAAAGGTCAACATAGGCCAAGTTTCTAAAATCCTCAATTTTCATCCAATTAACTTGAAATTTGAAGAGGACTTACATATCCAGACACTGAATTCAATCACCAAGTATTTTTGAAGTAAACATAGGCCAAAAGGTCAACTTAGGCCAAATTTATAAGATCCTCAATTTTCTTCTGATTGATTTGCAATTTCAAGAGGATTTGTATACCAGGTCACTGAATTCAACCACCAATTATTTTTGAGGTCATTATCGGCCAACAACTTATTTTAGGGATTTCGCAAGTATGCTATGCACGACATATTTCTTGTTCGTTTTTTGTTTGTTTGTTTGTTTTACATAAGATGCACATTAATGGAAAATTATTGTGCGACCTCTTAACAATTTGATAATAGAAACTACCATTTGAACTTCCTAAAGGTGTACTCAGGATGGAAGCAGGTCAGAGCAATAATGAAAAAATACTCTAAAAATGAAAAATCTATGATGTAAAACAGACATCCATCAACATCACGACGACGCAAGAAGATATATTCACTCACTGAATGATTTTTAGAATGTTCAACTAAATCAGACAATAGAGCTGTTTTAACCAAGAAGAGTCCATACTACAAACCAGTAATGCCACCTACTGACCAAAATGCAAGAGAAATGGGTTAAAGTTATTTCACAAATCGCAATATTTTCGCAACCACCTCAAAATGCTTTCTCTATTTCTGAAGCATTTCAAATAAAAATCATCGGGGCAATACCCCTGGCGCTCACATGATAGAATAAACAGTATACTGCACTGACTAAGGGTATTTTAAACCAATTTAAATGGTTGCTAGAAGACAGGGCAGCATGTAGAATAATACTAACATAATCATAAGACTTTAAACAAACACCGAAAAAAATACATATTTTGGGGGGCAACCCACCCCCCCCCCCCCCTCCCCCAACCCCCCCCCCCCCCTCCCCCAACCCCATATACCTCCTAAAACCCCAATTTTTCTAATGCCTTGAATAAACATTGGTATATCATGGGTGGTGAAGGTTGTGGTCAAGTTTCATCGAAATCGTGTGTGTAGTTTCTGAGAAGATAGCAAATACCTATTTTGGGGGGCAACCCGCCCCCCCCCCCGTATACCACCAAAGGGGCTGATTATTTTAATGCTGTGAACAAACTTTGGTACAGCATGGGTGATGAAGGTTGTGGTCAAGTTTCATCGAAATAGTGTGTGTAGTTTCAGAGGAAAAAGCAAATTCCTATTTTGTGGGGTCAAACCTGGATCCACTTTGACCCCTGTAAACCCCGTTAGACCTCGAGTTTTTTTTAATGCCGTGAACAAACTTTAGTCACAACACAACAAGTATCATTTCTGCCAAATTTGGTCGCAATCCCATCAGCGGTTTTGGAGAAGAAGATTCAAGTGTTTACGGACAGACAGACGGACATGCGCCATCGCATAAGCTCCCTGAACGTCGTTCCAGGTGAGCTAACAACAAACTCGTGAACAGGATTAAGATACAAGGTGATATTTTCCTGAAAAGAAAAATAAGTAGAAGTCGAATACACCTTGAAAGAAAGTAATCCAACCCAGAATGCTCTTTCATGTTCATCCCTGTTCTGAATTGTATATACAAGTACATACAGAAGAATTCAAAAATAATAATCCATATTACTCAAAGAATAAGAAAGAGCAATCAGATTTCAGACCCTTACCAGGACGTGTTTTTAGTGGTTTTTGAGGCTTTTGTGTTCGAACAAAAATATGGCGACAGAACCATGCGACCGATGACGTCATCATTTTTCTCCACCAATTTATCTATAGATGATGCTCAATAAATTTCATCTTGATCAGATGAAGTTTTGTACTTGTTGAATTATGACGCCATAATGGAGGAACCTATGACATCATCATTAACATATATTATTCCCCATGGAGAGTTCTTTACAATGAGCCATGTCTCAGGTTTTTTTCTACGCAGCGCTTTTGAAGATATAGAGGTGCAGTTTTTCCAAGATGGCGCCCATCCCACGTGACCTATGACGTCATAATTATCATTAAAAATTCTACAGGTGGAGGTGCACCAATGGTGAAAATTTCCTGTCAATTGGACCAACGGTTGCAGAGAAAATCATATTTATTCTGTGTGGACAAACAGACAGACAAACAAACGGACTCAAATGCAATACCCTCTCCTCTGGCGAGGGTAAAAACACAGTGAAGCCACCCGTGAGTGAAGCCGTGAAGCCTTGGTACAGTATACGTCACTTAATTACGTACCATTTGAACGTCAGTTGCACCCTGACTACATTTATTAATTACGTACCACTGGAACACACCTTTTAAATCCTATGACCCTTGAGACTGTTGAGACTGCTTCGAGCCTTAAAACCTTGGAAGACCCTTTAGATGCTGTTCGACATTCACATCATTTAGACCCCTTCAATGACTCCAGTATACCTTCACACTCATTGAGACCCTTTATAGTCATTGACCCTCTAGAACCTTAAGACCCTTTAATCCCCTGAAGATCCTCCCTTAAGACCCCTAAACTCTCAAGACCATTAAGACCCCTAATACCATAAACACCCGTAAGACCTCTGAATACACCCTAAAACCCATAGGACCCCAAGACTCCTGAGATGTTTAAGACCCTCTCAGACCCACTAAGAACCTTAAGACCCTCTAAAATCCCCAATACCCTTAAGACTCCCTATGACCCAAAGAATCTTAAGAACCCTTAGACATTTTAGACCCCATTAGAACCCTTAAACCCATAAGATCCGATAGACCCCATTAGACCACTTATACCCTAAGGCCCTGAAGAACAATAAGACCCCTTTAAGATCTCTGAGAACCCTAAGACCCACATGGCCTGAGAGAAATCTGGGGTGTTCTTATGCACAATTAAAGAGTTGGAGGGAGACCCAGTATCTGGTTTTTGGACATCGGAATATCGATGAGCAGATCAAATGTGGGCATGGGCATAGTGATAGGGGGGAGGGGGGGTGACCGCCCCAGCGCGAAGTGCATGGGGCACCAATTTACACCCTCAAAAAAACATTTTAATGCTCCATTGGTTGTATTTTATATAAATTATAATACAACGAACTTGTGAGATCACGAGAAGCAACTTTCAAGACCATGTTTTACATTTTAAACTCCCTGCTACGTGTCAATGTTTACAAACTCCTTTCCATCCAGATTAACTTTTTTCCTTATTACTATTTCTATCACCTCACATAGTAAATAAATCCGTGTTACGGTGTTAGTAATTATTGGGCTGCCTGCTGCGTAGATCTCCTATCTTGTACAATAAGGTTTAATATGTGCACTCTGTAACATGGAGATCGCCCATTGGCCCAAGGGATGGAGGGGTGTAACTGTTGGGCGTTTATTTCGTAATCACGTGTCCATCAGATGCAGATGTCTTGCGACGCCATGCGAGCCCAATCAGCGACGTACAGGATCACGTTAGCCATGACGTGTGACGTCTGACATGGACGGGTGAGGGGAAAAGGCGCTGCGTTGTGCTCCAAGGGTCTGGACAAAAAGGTTTATGTGGTGACATCTGAATATCGTGGGCATGGGCGTAGTGATAGGGGGGAGGAGGGGGTGATGCCTCAGCAAATGTGTTGGATTGGAAGGATACCGTAGAGGTAGCGCAATCGCCTTCAAGCTTTCCAGCCTGGGCTTGAATCCCGACCCAGCTATAAACTTATCCTGGTGAACAGGTGGGGTGATTAATCAGTGTGTGTGCTGTCCCTGGGATGGATGTTAAGCGGGACACCCCGTCTGTCGGCTTGTCGGAAGCACCCGGAGAAATGTTTTTAGCAAATGAACACTTTTTTTTAGCAGTCGGAACTGCTGTTAAGCAGTTCCGCTGTTTAAAGTTTTAAAATCGGTTCAGGTTAAGACTTTGCAGAGCGTATTGCATTGAGCGGAAATTAAATAAAGGCATGAACACCGTTCGGAGATGTCCGGAGAGTTGTATGAGGGTGGAGGGAGGAATGGATGAAGGGGGAGGGGGCGGGTTAGGAGGATGTAAGTCCCTGTACATAGAGAGTCCTGACATGGCTTATCTGGACATCTCTGGATGGCGATGCTAGTCTGTGGGACTAGTCAATTTTTCATTCTCCTTTGGCCACCTCCTGTCTGCCTGGAAGTCAGCAAACATCACTCCTGTCCACAATATGGGTGCAAAGACAGATCCTATCAATACAGACCAGTGATCGTACATCCAAATCCAAATAAAGTCATAGGATCCATCATTGCTGCTGCCGTCAAGTCTTTCCTGTGGTTAAATATCCTGATCTCTGATCATTATTTTGGATTTCATTCCCATCGCTTAATACTGGACATGCTGATCCTCCTCTCTTAGCAATGGTTGAAGGCCCTACATCTCCCACAATGAGTCATGAGTCTCCTTGGAAATATTTTTGGCATATATACTCGTATATATTTTCATAATCAGTCACTGGAAGAGGTTCAGTCTCTTGAACTTCCAGGCCTCATCAACAGTCATGTCATCTCCTGGGTCATCCATATATAAAAGTTTCAGACTAGGCACCCTCCCTTATTATCCCCCGTATAACTTATTCCGAAATGGGGGCTTATGGATTTGGTCTTGTCCGTGCGTCCGTGCATCCGCAACCATATCTCGTAGATGTATGGCCTGATTTTGTTCATACTTGGCAGAAAGACAATACATGACGGTGTACATACGCTCATCATTTTGTTTCCCGATGCGATCAAAGATGGCCGACTGGTGGCCATTTCACTTGTAAAAACACGATATTGAAAACGTTTCTCACCCATTTCTCAGACATTCATTTACCGATGTTGTTCAAATTTGGCACACAGATAAATAATGATGGCCTACATGTGCGCTTCATTTTTTTTCGAGATCAGATCCAAGATGGCCGACTGGCGGCTATTTTGTTACTTAAACGTGTCTCCAACAATTTCTCGGACATGCATGGACCGATTTTGTTCAAACACTGGCACAAAGACAATACATGAGTACACATATGCAGAAGATTTTGTTTTGTCATCCGACCAAAGATGACCGACTGACAGCCTTTAACTCCGTGCAGCAAAATTACGAAAACCACGGTGGTGGCAATGACATTTTATGTCTTTTTCTTCTTGTTCCAAGTCTTTCCTTGAAAAATTAGAACTAGTCACATTATATAAGGCCTTTGGCTGTAGCTTTTCTCCCTACATTAACCCCTTCCAATTGAAGTCCTATTATTCATGACTTTCTAAATCCCAATATTCTCTCCTTTCTCCACCTTTCTTTAATCGCTTATTCATAATTTACCTGATTGTTACATGCACCTGTTGTAAAGACAAGTCTGTACATTGTCCTTCTCTCCGTGATGTGACTTTCCTGCTCTTCTATTCGCTTAGAAACTGTCTTAAAAGTTTTTATTTTAAATGCTTCCTGCACCATCTGCATCACAAAATAAAATACAAATGATGCAAAAGAGAAAATCCCCCCAAAATAGACATTTTTTAAAAATGGTTAATATAAACAAGAGTTGTTAGAAGAAGAAAAAGCAAGTAAAAATGGAACAATTTGCAATAGTGGTAACTCGGGATATATTGTATAAAACAAAAATCTGAATGTCGGTGAACATGTTGGACTGTTCCACAAAAGATGTAAAGTTGGCCTGAGCAAACTTGATTTGAAAGTATGATAGCTCAAAGGTGCTATCATACTTTTGATAGTTTGTTTGTTTGTTTGTTTGTAAGTTTGTTTCCATAACTGTTCTGCGAGCAAACAATGACTTCAAGTATAAAATATAACTTAACGAGTAAAAAGGAAGTTGCTAGTTAATCAGAGACTTTAGGGGCAGGTGAAGAGAGATTGCATTAATCCCACCAGGTGGCGCAAAAACTCTTTCTGTTGATTTCACCAACTGACGGTAAAGTTTCGTTAACCACGAATAAAGGACGATCAGAAAACGATCATTTTGAAAGCAAGACAAAGACGAGGGAAGATTGCAATTGTGTCTGAAATAAAATATGGATGAATATGTTTGTTTGTTAATGCATGGAACAGGCTTTCCTGAAAGGTGGCTGTAGAAACAGGAGAAACTTTTAAACTCGATGTATATATAGCTAGCAAGAAACATTGGAGATGGAGGCAGGGGTACATGGACATCGGCAGAAGTGTTTGTTCATTGAAGTAGGCCCTATGGATTGGGCGATTGCAGACATGTGCAGTGATTATGATGTCTGTGAGAGGGTCTTGTCAACCTGTCCATTTATTTCTCATTTCATTTCGTCTCACGTCGTCAATTTAAAATGTCAATAATCCCTTCTAATTTCTAAACAGTCGCCATCAACAATGTGTGTGTGTAGATATATATATTATGTATATGTATATATATATATATATATATATATATATATATATATATATATATATATATATATTGTTATGTCGGTGGGGTAAAGGAATATCTAGAGGCAGGTAGATCTGTATAGGTAGGTATTCAACTGTCGAGATAGGGAATCTACCTGTAATAAGTTCAATGTGTAGTCCGGTTTGTCGGGATAGGAGTATACCTGTGAACATACCAGGATGTTCGTGTGCTAGGTAGTGATAGGGATTAAAGATAACAGCCCTTGTGTGTTTTCCCACCTCTGTGGTCAATCCAATGTCCCTTTTGGCACCGCACCTAGACAGTAGGAATTCATGCCCCCTAGCGCACCCACATTAATTAATTTCCTTCCCTTTCACATCAATAAAACAACACCCACCAAAACGGGCAGGCTGAGACACGCCCTGCCGAGACCCATTGAAAAGGGGCGGATCTTTTGACGTCATGGAGGAGGGCGGACCAATGGACGTCACAAGAGGGCGGGACGGGGGACGTGAGGGAAGTGACGACACAAGGAGAAGAAGAAGAGTTCGGAGTTGGACACGAGGCAGAGCAGACACTATTTGGGAGAGCTGAGAGAATTCAGGTGTGATAGAGTGCACTGGACATTTTCCCTTTCGTTCCTTCCTGCCTTCGTTCCCTCCCATCTTCCCTGCGATCGGATCGCATGCTTGCGTGGCAGCTGTTGTGCCGAGGTTCGCCCCGTTGGTGGCCACATTCGTGGCCTTGTGCATACCATCACCAACCACCCACGATCTCAAAAACGCCGAGCAGAGACGACAGCCCCAGGACCCGTCGGACGGGGCGAGCGATCGAGAGTCGCGGTGCGAGAGGACCGGGGCCGGCGAGTGAGTTGCGTCGGGGAGACCCCTCCCACCCACGTGTCAGGGCCTAGCTGTCCGAGGCCTGCACTATCTCCACGCCACGCTCCCGAGCGAGCAAAGCTAAGAACGCACCACACACACAAACCCTCTTTGTTCATTTCGTCGTCTGCCCTGTGGTTTGTTTAATAAGTCTGTCGAGTGGGAGTACTTCATATAGGGGGTTTAGAGCATCACATTTCTTTGTTCTCGGAACAGTTAATAAATCCTTGTATTATTTTCCTGTATATATCTGAACGCAGTTTCCCGTGTGGTTGATTTAACAGGGAGTAAGACTGCAGGAGTCTCGCGCCCCCCTCCATCCCGCGCCCTTTGGAGTAGCTTTTTGTTTTTGGAGTCCGCCATTGAGTTTTCGCCTCAAGGGCTAAAGCCTTCGCAATCGGCTTCTGTGACCATCTGATTTTAATCAAAGGCGGCCACACGACAATACATATATGTATATGTATGTGTGTGTGTATATATATATATATATATATATATATATATATACATATATATATATATATATATATATATATATATATATATGTCGAGATCATGCCTTTGGTTGTGTCTTATCTAATTGTGGTTTGCATTTAATAGTGGTTGCTTTGTGAAAAGGATTAAGCTTACTATGTTCCCTCTTGCTTTGAACTATGCTTTATTGTCCAACTGTGCCAAGGAATGTAGAAAGATAGTGAAACTGCTTGCTCTGTTAGACCCCCTCGTGAAAACGCGTCTTTTTGTCCTTGACCAAAGGCCAGCATGGAAGATAAGTTTTGAGAATGTCACTGTGCTCTTTCTCCCGCATCTTTCCCTTTGCTCATGCCAATGAAGATAGGGTCTCGGTGGGAGATATCTGGCCCGTTTTCCTTTGTCCGTGCTCATTTTTCAGCGGAGATTTTTTGTATAATTTTGTGTATATAAAGAAACTCTGGGTTGCCAATTTTCTAGGAGTGTATGGGGCCATGCTGTTCAATTGTGAATGGTATGACTCTTACACCCTCCACAGCGCTGTGATATTGGTTCATCAATAAATCTTGTTATCCCAGGAACTCAAGGTGTGGAACATGGTTCTATTCTCATCATATATATATATATATATATATATATACATACATATATATATTGTTGCAGATCTCCCGAAGCCCGTTCCTGTTACAAATGGGGGGTTAAACCCCTTTTTTCCCCCTGGGTCTTCGGGTCCGCGAGGACGAATCGCCACTTCCGGAGCAAACGTGAAAAAGGGTATCGGGTCAACGTCGCACGTACCTTTAACCCACGCTGCCATGAAAGCGGGGACCGAACCTCGCACAAGCCATGCTTAATCGAGTATGCCGAGCGGTATGTGTATCACGTGACTCGTGCCGTTACTTTTTATGGAACCCGATTTGAGCGGATCTATTCGTACCATTCGAAGCCAATTGATGGAAGGGACGAGAACGGTCAAATCAAAGGAATAACACGATTTATTATTATTTACAATGATCGGGATGAAGGAAAGGGGACACAGAGCAGAAGCTTAATCAATCTTACTTAAACCCAGACACAGGGCCCACTCACGCACACGGGGAGAAGAAGAGAAGAAGTTCGCGCACCAAGCGCGCTTTGCCGTCTGTCACCCCGGGGCAGCTCGCCCGGTGTAGCTCTCTGATGTTCACGGCACGTATGCAGGCGAAGGCAGGCAGGAGGAGATCGCGCGTCTGTGGCCCAGCACGGATCGTCCTCTCGAACGCACGATTAATACAGCGCAGAGCGCAGGGCACGGGGAAAGTTCGTGTACAATCTCGATCACCGCAATTCAACGCACTTGTTCTGCAGCGTGGTTCTCATGCGTGCTCAAGCTCAACTCAACTCACTCTCACAGGGAACTGTAACTCAGCACTTGAACTCACGATACTCTCCGGCTCTGACTGACGTGCACACGACTCTGACTCAGAACTCTTCTCCTCTCATCTGAACTCAACTGAGGTCGGGGGGCTCGGAGCAGGGTTTTATGGCCCCGCCCCTGAGTCTCACTCGAATGTTCCAAACCCCGCCTCTGGTCGTCGTGGTTAGCCACTCCCCCCGAGCCCTGATTGGCGGCTCGTTCTTACCGGCCACTCCCTCCTGCAGCGCCTCCCTTCGGCCCCGCCAGACTTGTTCAGGCCTGCCACGTGGCATTTCAGCGCCAAAACAAGCCCTAAGCTCACTGGCCTACTCAACGCAAAACTAAACACAGGAAAGGACTACGCTTACATTCACTAAGAAATAACTGAACTATCGCGAGGCTTCATGTTGTGCTGCATCTACCTACGAGGGGGAATTAACCTTTATTCCAAAACCACAACACTACACCCCTCTCTCGTCAGACTTGTCCCGAGTCGAACCCACCAATGGAACGACCGGTAGAGCCTGACATGCAAAATTAACCTTACTTTTAAATGTGACACAAAGGTGTCGTTCCCCCTAGCATTTACTCTGACCCGTGTGTGCGACAGTTTTAGCACTAGATATGTCCCTCCTATTGCGTTGAGCAGCTACCTAACAGTTTCACGCCCACAACTACCCGAGTATTTCCGGAATTTCAAACTAAACACATAGCCGGTGGGCACATTCTTATATTTACAAGCACGTATATTTACAATTCTATGACCCAGGACCTGCCCTTTTTGGAAGAGAAGATTGGAGGGGAGAGAAAACACAACAAAACACAGTCATAAATGGCACTTGCTGCTTGCTTCTTGCATCTTGCTTCTTGCTTCTTCCGTGTGCGTCTATCAAACCGGCTGGCCCCCTGACCGGCATAAAGGCCATTTGAAGCATCGGGGCCAACTAACTTGCAGATTCGCGCCATCCTCTTTTCTCCCGCCTCTGGAACAAACTCCCTCACTCTCTTCAATCCCACTCCTCCCTCCAGGTCTTTAAAACATCTGTTCACCACCATCTCTTATCTTCCCCAATCCAAAACCTTGATCTTTTCTATCCCCGCTAATTTCACCCCAAATCCACTTTTTTGAAATACCAACTGCTTTCCTGGAAGTCATTGGTGTCCTTGCGTTTTATACCTATCTTGCCTCCCCCCAAGCCCTCTCCCTCCCACACATCTCCCGATGTCCCTGCTCTCAAATGTTGTGTTTGTGTGCTTCCTCCCCTTCTCTCCCCATATTGTCTGCCGCTCCCCTTTTTATATACTTTCTTTCCTTGTTTGTTTGATTTGTTTGTTTGATAAATGTTAGCTCTTTCACGAGCCTCGATTCTGTATACAAAAAAAAAAGAACTTCTCGTCCCTAGAACACAATAATAAACAAAAATGCTTTAATTTGGCCAGCAGGGCCATTCTCATGTGGTCCAACTGTGTGGCATCAATGCCACTCAAACAAGTGGTCCGAAGTGCAAGATGATTTTGCAGCAAGATGCTGCAAAGCAGAGGTGCAAGGCCACAAGGCTTGTGGTCCATTAGTGTGATGAGGTGCAGCAAAAGGTTTGGCAGCAAAGTGCTGCACAGGTTGGCTGCACTGGTGCAAAAAGGGTGCAGCAAAAGGACATGTCAGCAAGGTGCTGCACAGTTCGGCTGCACAGATGTAGCAAAGACAGGGCAGCAAGGTGCAGAAAGGATGCTGCACAGGTCGATGGTGCTGCACAGTTCGGCCTCCAAAATGGTCCTGGGGGTGGGGGGAGAGACAAGGCACAACAAGCAAGCGGAAGGGATGCAATGGCACTTAGAAAACAAGGTGGTGCCGCGCGAGGGACGCGGAAGAGCGAGCAGAGAAGGCTCGTCCCTAGCCGTCCGTACCCCCCACCGTTGGCTACACTACCCTAGCCCCCCTTGTATTTACAATCCGTCACTACGTCTTGTCTCCCATATCCCCCTCTAACTCCAAATTCGTCTCCCAATCCCTCCCAAGAAGGAAGGAATGGAACAAACACAATGTCACCTTTACGTCGTGATGCGTCTCACCACTCAATCAGCTCACAGAGCCTCGATGTGGAGCTCATCCTCCTCGGTGAATGGCTGTGGATGGTGCGAAGGGATTTCTCTTCCTAACTACTCTAGTAACATTAACTCATTTAAACTACCCGGGGTCGTACCCTGCCAATCGGCTTCTTTAAACGATGTGGTTCTAAGAACCCGAATTCCCATTGCCCACCTTGTGGTGCCCTCTGAATTTGGGTCTCACCCCCGCAAATTTTCACGCTGCGCCCTCGCACAATTTCGGGGCTGGGTCGTGTGGCTCCACCAGCAGGTCTACCTACCTGCGCACCTCCGCCACTGAAGCCGCCACCCAAGCTTACCTGCTCCTGCGACTACCTAACTGGGGAAGGCCCTCCCTGGCTCTTACCCCCTCTGTGCCCAACTTGGCACCGGGCAACCCGGGTCCTCTCCTGGGATCCTCGGGCCCCACTCACAACTACCCTAACTGGCTCCCAAAGCCTACCTACGGCCTCACCTGGCCGACAAACTACCAGTGGCGGAGTGCCTCAATAACTATACTCACCAATTAAGCCACACGCCCAACCATTCCACAGACTACTGCACCCAACAAAACACTACTTTCAGCTACCCGCACCACAGGTAGCAATATCCATACAAATTTTGCCTATGCCCTCTACCTGGCTTTACACTACCCACCCCGGCTTTCGTGAATGGGTTCCACTCCCCCCATTCACTCCTTCGCACCATTCATTCCACACCTTTTATTCCACACCAAGCATTCCACAACACTTATCTCACACACCATTTATCTCGCACTCCTTTTGTGCTTACACACCTCAACACAAGTCACACTTTTCTCAACACACAATTCCTCATCAAACACACAGCATTATCTATCTAACTACTTCCCCTACTCTCGTGCTTCCCCGTCGTCCCTTTACACTATGCACTCCCTCCTCTTTATCATCCACCTAAGCTACCTATGTCCCCTCTACAGTACAGGTGTCACTACTTAAATCTCTGTCTCTACTGTCTGCTAGATCCCTATCATTATCCTAGCCCTCCCTCGGCTAGCTTCGGTGCCCCATGGAGGCAACCATTGCTGGCACCCCCATGTGCCTATCACTGCCATCCCCCTAAACTAGTGTTCATGCCCCCCCCCCCCCGTGTGAGGAATGGTGACACTACCATTCCCCCATGTGGGGGACACTACTCTCCACAGTCCGCTACACTTCGAGCCCCCATCTCTGGAGGTACATTGTCACGGCTCGACCTCGAAGGTCCAAGCGATCCATTCGGGTGGTTGATCGCCTGTATGTGGTGTCCGTCTGGCATTTTCGATCCAAGGGGGGAGGAATGGATGGGCCGAGGTGCAGGGCTCCATCCCTGCGTGGGGCCTCGTGATCCCACGCACGGTGACCCAACCGGCAACGGCCGGAGCACCACACCCGATAGGGTGCGTGGCTCCGAAAACTCCTACCTCCCCTTGAACCTCGCCGATCGCCTTTGCCACCACGGCACGGCACAAACCATACAGTGCGGGGGCCAGTACGAATCGTGCACGCCGGTCCTTGTGAGACCGACGCGGCACCGATCCCCTCCGGTCCCTGCAGCACACAACTCCCGGGGGCTCGCGTCTGCTACCCGTCCCGCTAGGCGCTACCCCGGTCGGTGTCGATGCTTGAGCCGCGTCCTCACACCTCGCGACCTACTCCACACTCGCACACCCAGGTGCATCGCACCTCTCACACATCCCGTTATGCACTCTTTTTTTACACACTCAGGTGTGCACTTTCCCTCACACTCCATACTCGTACCTGCACACCTTGGCGCACTCACGCCTTTCACACACTCGGTTATGCACTCTTTCCGCACACAGTCCAGTGTGCATTCTCCCTCACACTCTGTAACACACTCGGCAATCCCACACTCTTTTTCCACACCCCCAGGTGCGCGCTCTTCCATTACACACTCCGTAACACACTCGGCCATCGCACACTCTTTTTCCACACCCCCAGGTGTGCACTCTCCGGTTACGCACTCCGTAACACACTCGGCCATCGCACACTCTTTTTCCACACCCCCAGGTGCACACTCTCCCGTTACACACTCCGTAACACACTCGCTCTCCACGCATTCGGGTACGGACTCTCTCTCACACTACCAGTCGCTCTCGTACACCGCACAATGGGCCCTTTGCAAATTGTGCCTCCCTCACTCGTACACCGCACAATGGGCGCATCGCGAACGCCCGGGTCTCGCCTCTCTCCCAAGCGCGCCGAACACCCGTTCGCGCCAAACACATTCGCGCAATTATTTCTCACCTCGTGGTCCTCCTTCTCCGGCTTCTTCGCCAGCACCTGCAATCTTTTAATTTCATTAGCAAGCCCAGCATCACGGTGCAAACACAGACTTTGTTCACATTCCATCTCTTTCTTCTCCCGTGATTTATTCTCTGGCTCTCCCGTCTCTTCAGCCCCAATTGTTTCTTCTAACTTGACGATTGTCGGCGCCCCTAAAATTTCTTTTTCCAACTCAACCTTCCGCGGTGCCCCCGAAATTTTATTTCCCAATGCGACGATCATCGGCCCCTCTACACCCCGCGTCGCGACTCCCATAGCCCCAGTCAATTTGGCTATGCTCCACTCAAGCTCGCTCCCCACGCGTTCTCCACACCGCGTCACCTCGTCGCGCACCACTGCTACTTCCACGCTCAACCTGCGCCCAATGTCCTCCCCCATTGTGTCCATTTTTTCACTCATCCTGATCATGTAGGCTCTGCATTGTGTCATGAATAATTGCATGTCCAAACACACTTGCACAACGGGTTTGGCCTCCGCTGCCATGTGCGATGCGCCGCCATTTTCTTCGCCAGCTGCCACACCCTCTTCACTTTCCTCCACTACCAACTGTCCCTGTTGGTCCTGGGTCAATAATTCTGCTTCTGCTACCCCCACCTGCATTTGACCGCCTTGGCCAGCCATGGTACGAATTTAATTTTGATTTTAAAACTAAATTTCGTCCACTCGTAATTTGGAGTGCGTGAAGCGCACTCTAGGTCCAATTAGCTCACAATCCCAGACACCAATTTGTTGTGGCCAATTTGTCCAAATTTTTTTTTCCAGGGTTCAAATCCCACTCCTGACTACCAATTTGTTGCGGATCTCCCGAAGCCCGTTCCCATTACAAAGGGGAGATTAAACCCCTTTTTTCCCCCTGGGTCTTCGGGTCCGCGAGGCCGAATCGCCACTTCCGGAGGAAATGTGAAAAAGGGTATCGGGACAACTTCGCACGTACCTTTAACGCACGCTGCCATGAAAGCGGGGACCGAACCTCGCACAAGCCACGCTTAATCAAGTACGCCCGAGCGGTATGCGTATCACATGACTCGTGCTGTTACTTTTATGGAACCCGATTCGAGCGGTTCTATTCGTACCATGTGAAGCCAATGGATGGAAGGGACGATAACGGTCAAATCAGAGGAAGAACACAATTTATTATTATTTACACAATGTACAATGATTTGCAGAAGGAAAGGGGACACAGAGCAGAAGCCTAGTCAATCTTACAAATCCCAGACACAGGGCCCACTCACGCAGACGGGGAGAAGAAGAGAAGAAGTTTGCACACCAAGCGCGCTTTTCCGTCTGTCGCCCTGGGGCAGCTCGCCCGGCGTGGCTCTCTGGTGTTCACGGCATGTATGCAGGAAAAGGCAGGCAGGAGGAGATCGCGCATCTGTGGCCCGGCGTGGGTCGTCCTCTAGAGAGCGATTAATCAGCGCAGAGCGCAGGGCACAGGGAAAGTTTGTGTACAATCTCGATCACCGCAATTCAACGCACTCTTTCTGCGGCGTGGTTCTCGTGCGTGCTCAAGCTCAACTCAACTCACTCTCACAGGGAACTGTAACTCAGCACTTGAACTCACGATACTCTCCGGCTCTGACTGACGTGCACACGACTCTGACTCAGAACTCTTCTCCTCTCAATTGAACTCAACTGAGGTCGGGGGGCTCAGAGCAGGGTTTCATGGCCCCGCCACAGAGTCTCACTCGAATGTTCCAAACCCCGCATCTTGTCGTCGTGGTTAGCCACTCCCCTCGAGCCCTGATTGGCGGCTCGTTCTTACCGGCCACTCCCTCCTGCAGCGCCTCCCTTCGGCCCTGCCAGACTTGTTCAGGCCTGCCATGTGGCATTTCAGCACCAAAAGAACACCTAAGCTCACTGGTCTACTCAACGCAAAACTAAACACAGGAAATGACAACGTTTACATTCACGAAGAAATAACTGAACTATCGCAAGGCTTCATGTTGTGGTGCGTCTACCTATGAGGGGGAATTAACCTTTATTCCAAAACCACAACAATATATATATTATATACATACTGAAACGCAAAATAAACTTACCACCTTTGAAACCTTTAAATATCAACAATAACACTGCGTGTAGTAAATGTGTGAAGTTATTTGTGGACAATAGTGTCCTCACTGTAGGACAAAACGGTCACGGATGGTCACTTGAACCTTCAATGGTCACTTCATAGCACAGCTGTTGAACATCCGTTATGACTGTCAGTGATTAGCCAAGGGGTACGGGATGATTTTAATGAGCTGCACGTGATGTCTTGATATTGGCTTTTAAAAGGCCAGTGCAAAATGGGCATTTCAATCAACATGCCACGATTGTCAAGGGACCAACGGCAGCGTGCCCTGGGCATGCTGCAAGGCGGACTGAGCTACCGTGAGGTGGCACATCGCCTTGGCTGTTCACACCAGACGATATCGGCCCTGGTGGACAGAGACACCCTCCACAACTCTGCAGATGACAGACCTCGATCAGGGAGGCCAAGAGTCACCACTGCAAGGCAGGACAGGCAGATGGTCCGAAGCCACCTGCGGGATCGATTCCGTCCAGCATCCCGCACTGCGACAGAAATTCCGGGGCATGCAAACCCACGAATCTCCAATCTTAATGCTGGGCATTAAGATTCCCATCCACAACCACCAGTGGCATCCTGTACCGGCCTGATATGGCGGCCCACACCATAACACTTGGGCCACCCCACCTGTTGGCTTGATGCACGCAACAATCGGCATATCGCTCGCCAGTTCTTCTCCAGACACGCTCACGCCCATCAGGACCGTCCACACAGAACCTTGACTCATCGCTGAAAGCGACCTCGTTCCACTGCGCCAAGGTCCACCGCTGATGCTGCTGGCACCATCTCTGTCGGTTGCGGCGATGGGCAGCTGTCATCACGGGGCCTCTGTATGGTCTTCTGGCAGTCAGACCATAGTCATGCAGTCGTCTTCGTGCAGTATCATTGGAGATCCGTGGGTTTGCACGCCCCGGAGTTTCTGCCGCAGTGCGGGATGCTGGACGGAATCGATCCCGCAGGTGACTTCGGACCATCTGCCTGTCCTGCCTTGCAGTGGTGACTCTTGGCCTCCCTGATCGAGGTCTGTCATCTGCAGAGTTGTGGAGGGTGTCTCTGTCCACCAGGGCCGATATCGTCTGGTGTGAACAGCCAAGGCGGCGTGCCACCTCACGGTAGCTCAGTCCGCCTTGCAGCATGCCCAGGGCACGCTGCCGTTGATCCCTTGACAATCGTGGCATGTTGATTGAAATGCCCATTTTGCACTGGCCTTTTTAAAGCCAACATCAAGACATCACGTGCAGCTCATTAAAATCATCCCGTACCCCTTGGCTAATCACTGACAGTCAAAACGGCTGTTCAACAGCTGTGCTATGAAGTGACCATTGAAGGTTCAAGTGACCATCCGTGACCGTTTTGTCTGACAGTGAGGACACTATTGTCCACAAATAAGGTCACACATTTACTACACGCAGTGTTATTGTTGATATTTAAAGGTTTCAAAGGTGGTAAGTTTCTTTTGCGTTTCAGTATATATATATATATATATATATATTTATATATATATATATATATATATATATATATATTGTTGTGGATATGAGAATGTTTTTTTATTTTATTGTTGTTGTAAAACGTTGTTGTAAAAGGTTGTTGTAAAATATCACCCCTCCTCCCTCCGTTTGTGGTTGTATAAAGGTCAAAGGGCGTTTCCGTAGTTAGTCCATAAAACATACATGCAGGACACGATATATCTTTTTTGACAGTTATATCCTTATTATGTGTATTAGTGTAAGGCTGTGTCTTCCATTAATTGAAATACTCCATTGCACCAGTGAAAGAGAATAGATCCCCTTTCCTTCCCATCCCCAAAAATCTCCCTTTCCTTCCCATCCCCAAAAATCTCCCTTTCCTTCCCATCCCCAAAACCTCCATTTCCATATTACATCCCCTCTCGTCACTGCTGAGCCCTCGATTCCCAATCACCTCCCCTCCAATAACCGCCATTGACCATGTGCTTTGAGTCGGAGAAGAAAGGCGTGTCTCCACCTCGTCAGAGGGGAGGAGGGGCGTGCCCGCCCGTCGTCATCCAGGGCGGAGCCCGAGGGTCGCGCGACCAACCAGGGCCGAGGTGAGCACCCCGATGGGCGTGTCCAAAACGCCGGGGGCGTAATCGCTGGAGGCGCTATAAAAGGCGCAAAACGGAAGTGGTCACGAGGAGTTGGTGAGAGATGCACTCTGAGTTGGTCTGAGTCGGTTGCCAGTAGAGGGTCTGAGTCGGTTGGTCACAAAGGGTTGGTCTTGGTGAGAGAGGTCTGAGTTGGTCTGAGTTGGTCGTCAAGAGAGTGGTGGTAAAGAGTGAGGGACCAAGAAAGAGTTGAGGGTTTAGACGAGTGGGACAAGGCCTGGCAAGGCAAGTGGAGGCGGCAGCAGCAGCGACACCCGGCAGCCGCTTGGGGCCTGGGCGGCGGTTTGGAGCAGGGCCGAAAAGGAACGGCGGCTGCTAAACGCGCCGATCGTGCTGCATGACCCCCCTTTGGACCTCCCTCTCCCTCCAGCCCTCCACATCCTGCGATTCCTGCAATTCCCCGCGTGAGTCAGTGTCTTTTGTTTGTTCTGTCCTGGGATAAGTTAAGCCTGTAGATAAGCTAGTATTTGCACTGTGTCACCTGCGTCTTATGTGTTGTAAATAAACTTAATTGCTCCTTTTTGCTTGTGTGTGTAAATAATAAACCCCATTACTCGTCTGTACGTCTTCTCGTTTTAATTCCTTTTCCTCTTGCATTGCGTCGTTTTTGTCTTTTCCCTCATTGAGCAGCTACGGTGCGATACGGCCAAAGTTCTGGGTGAATCGGGTGAGTTTTGTTAGGTCGCGGTCTTACACCACCGCTCGGTCTATAACATCTGTCCGCGACCTGTAACAATATATATATATATATATATATATACATATATATATATATATATATATATATATATATATATATATATATATATATATATATATATATACAGTGCATTCTGAAAGTATTCTGGTCTCTAAACGTGGTTCCTTATTCAGAAAGTATTCAGACCCCTTCACTTTTTTTCACATTTTGTTATGTTGCAGCCTCATGCTGAAACCGTTTAAATTCATTTTTTCCCTCATCAATTTACACTCAATACCCCATAATGACAAAGAGAAAACAGGATTTTAGAAAGTTTTGCAAATTTATGAAAAAGAAAAAACCGAAATATCACATTGAAATTGACATTCAGACCCTTAACTCAGTACTTAGTTGAAGCACCTTTGGCAGCGATTACAGCCTCGAGTCTTCTTGGGTATGACGTGACAAGCTTTGCACACCTGTATTTGGGGATTTTCTGCCATTCTTCTCTGCAGATCCTCTCAAGCTCTGACAGGTTGGATGGGGACCGTCGGTGGACAGCCATTTTCAGGTCTCTCCAGACATGTTCGATTGGGTTCAAGTCAGGGCTCTGGCTGGGCCACTCAAGGACCTTCACAGAGTTGTCCCGAAGCCACTCCTGCATTTTCTTGGCTGTGTGCTAAGGTTCATTGTCCTGTTGGAAGCACAACCTTCGGCCCAGTCTGAGGTCCTGAGCGCTCAGTTTCAGGTTTTCATTAAGGATATACAGTCAAGTGAAAAAGTAAGTACATCCCATGTAAAGTTTTGACTTTTTCAACATATTTCAACATACAGCTGTTTGATCTTCATTTCAACAATATTGAAAGATAAAGGTGATATAATATAACAAATATCATGAAACATTTACATTTTGAAGTCCATTGTATAATTTAAATAAACATAAATGCAAATTTCGCATGTGGAAAAAGTAAGTACACCCTTGGCTCTCATAGGTGGTATTGCTCCCTTTGGCAGAAACAACCTGAAGTAGGCGTTTCTTATAACTGTCTACCAGTCTCTGACATCGACTGGGAGAAATTTTTGCCCACTCCTCCATGCAGAATTCTTTCAGCTGTGCAGTGTATGAGGGGTTTCTTGCATGCACAGCTCGTTTCAAATCCCCCACAACATCTCGATGGGAATAAAAATCCGCGCTTTGACTTGGCCATTCCAAAACCCTCCATTTCTTTCTTTTCAGCCATTCCTTGGTGGATTTACTGGTATGTTTAGGGTCATTGTCATGTTGCAAGGTCCACCTTCGGTTGAGCTTCAACTTTCTGACAGATGGCCTCATATTATCCTCAAGCACCCTCTGGTAGAATGAAGAATTCATCGTGGATTCTATGATGGTGAGCTGCCCAGGCCCTGATGCAGAAAAGCTGCCCCAAACCATAATATTTCCACCACCATGCTTTACAGTTGGTATCAGGTTCTTGTGGTCAAATGCTGTCTTTGTTTTTCGCCAAACATGTCTCCTGGTACTGTGGCCAAATAGCTCTACCTTTGACTCATCTGTCCAGAGCACATTGTTCCAGAAGTGCTGGTCTTTGCCTCAGTGTTCATTGGCAAACTTTCGTCTTGCCCTGATGTTCTTTCTGGACAGCAAAGGGTTCCTCCTGGCACACCTCCCATGTCGATCAAATTTGTGCAGCCTCTTTCTAATGGTAGACTCGTGCGCTTTGACATCAACAGTGGCAAGAGCTACCTGTAGGTCCCGTGATGACATTCTGGGGTTCTTAGAGACTTCTTTCAGCATCTTGCGGTCTGCTCTCGGGCTGGACTTGCTGGGGGCGGCCTGGCCTGAACAAGTTGGCAGTTGTTTGGAATCTTCTCCACTTGTAGATGATCTTCCGAACAGTCGAATGATTGATTTCAAATTGTTTGGAGATCTTTTTAAATCCCTTCCCAGACTCGTAGGCATCTATAACCTTCTTTCTGAAGGCCCCACAGAGCTCTTTTGATCTAGGCATGGTGACGCCGCCCACTTCAACAACAAAGAGCAAACCAAACTGAATGTCTGAGGTTTAAATAAGACAGGTTCCTCCAAGATACTCTCCAACGATGTTCTAATCATTTGCACCTGAGTTGGTGCACCTGATTCTAATTTTACGTATTTGAAGTAGTGATAAATTTAGGTGTGTACTTACTTTTTCCACATGCGAAATTTGCATTTATGTTTATTTAAATTATACAATGGACTACAAAATGTAAATGTTTCATGATATTTGTTATATTATATCACCTTTATCTATCAATATTGTTGAAATGAAGATCAAATAGCTGTATGTTGAAATATGTTGAAAAAGTCAAAACTTTACATGCGGTGGAGTTACTTTTTCATGTGACTGTATATATATATATATATATATATATATATATATATATATATATATATATATATATATTGTTGTGGATATGGGATTTGCATCCATCCATATCCGCTTGTAAATATTCCCCTATTTCCTCAATACTTCCCAACTCTCCCCAATCCCCCATTCCCTAGTCCCATTTTCTGTAAACAACACTCTGTAGACCCGACCTCCCCCTATTTCCCCCATTAAATGTCGCATCCAGGTCCACCGCATCTCATGTAGACAACTATAGGACCTCTTACTAGTTATTCTTAGTCTATGTCAGTTAAGGATTCGTTTCCATTAATTCTGATCCTTCGTTGCACCAGAATGTGATTGTATGGCACCGTTAGGAAGTTTAGGACCTCCCAATACCTCCCCGCAGCTCTTCCTCACAGTCTCTTCAACAACAACAACAACAACAATGAGCGCAGGGAGTGCGCGTCCTCACTCCGGCTGGGTAGGAGTGGTGGGAGGACACCAGGCCTTCCCAACGAGCCGCCATCGGACATGTGCTCGATGGGGTTACCAAACAGGGGCAGAAGATGGCTCCCTGTCAGCTCCTCGTCAAGGGCGGAGCCCGGTAACCCCCGCACCCAATGGAAGCGGCGGACCGGCCCCAGTTGGGGTGGAACCAACCAGCCGAGGGCGTGTCACTCCCCGTTGAGCATGCGCAGTAGAGAGAGAGGCGACGTCAGATGCGCGCTGAGCTTGAAGAAAGAAAGACGTACCCTCCGAGCGCTGTGAGACCTCCCTGCATCTTTGGACCGTGCTTTATCCTGTCCCCGAGCCAAGGTGCGCCTTGTGCCATCGATCTACCTGTCCATTCCTGCCATCAATCCCTGTGTGAGTCTGCCTTGTCCGTTTGTCCGTGGTCTGTCTGGGTTTAATAAGACTGTATTTAAGTGCCCATCTCTTCTGTGTCTTTACCTAACTCTGCCTTGTAATCTACCCCTTTTCTCCACCACTGTAATTATACCCTCTTCCGGAGGTCTTGAGAACTGTACCCCCCTTGTGTCGTTTCATCTTTCCCAGTCATCGTGTCCTTTCTACCATTGATTTAGCATAGCGCGATTTGGCCAACGTTATAATCGGGTGTAGTTGTTAATGGTTCGAACTACGGGTTACTAAACCCGCTCGCTAACCTAAAACTGTAGCTCGAACGGCCGTCTCTTCCCTGTCTCACGACCGAGCGTTGCACTCAGGTGACGGGAAGGCCATTCCGACTTTCTAGCCCGAATACCCTGGCGGCGCTGCGGGCGGGAGGGAGCGTTGGGACGACCAGGAACGGAGAGTGGTTAGTAGAAGGAACGGCGGGTTGATCTCCACAGGGCAACGAGGGAAGCCCTCTCCGTTTCCGTAACAATTGGTGTCTGGAAGTGGAATTTCGAGTCCCGCACTAAAAATTTTGTGCTTTTTGTGGAAAATTTGGTCAAAATTGGAGCACCCGATATTTAGTTGAAAAAAAAATAATAATAATAATAATAAAATTTGAAAGTCGCGCTATGGGAGATCAAGACGGCTGGGTTCCGGTAGAGGAGAGTGAGGCAGGGTCGATCCAGGACCAAATTGAGGGACATGAGGAGAGCGAAGCAGTGAGGGCGGCAGGTTCGCAAAATGGCGGCGCTAGGCATGGGGAAGAGGAGCGCGAACAACAGGTCGGCGCCGCGCAGGGGATTGCGGTAGCTGTACCCGTGCCGCCGATGGACATGCAAGTCCTCATGGCGCAAATAGGGGCCCTGTTGACCCAGAATAGCGAGAAATTGAGGAATGACATGGGGTCCAATAGCGAGAAATTTAGGGAGGACATGGGAAACCAGATCGGGAGTTTAAGGAATGACATGGGGTCCAATAGCGAGAAATTGAGGGAGGACATGGGGGCCCAGATCGGAGGGTTATGGAGTAGAATAGAGGGATTAGGAAACAAATTTGAGGGGTTAGACAATAGATTAGGGGAAATACAGGAGGGGTTAACGGGGGTAGAAAACAGAATGGCCGCTCAAGAGAATCAAATGGAAGGGATGAAAAAGGGGTTAGAGGGGTTAGAAAACAGTATGGAAGGCAAATTGAGGGACATGAGGGACCAAGCGGAAAGGGAAGTTCAACAAATGGGGCAGCAGATAGAGGGGGTCAGAATGGGGGTAGAAACTAAATTGGATGCTCACAGGGAGGAAATGGAGCAGATGAGGGTGGCATCTGGGCAGGAGATGCAAGTGATGGGAGGGGAGATTAGAAGAGGTGTGAGTGAGGAGGTCGGAGGAGTGCGCGAGGAGGTGAGGCACTGTGAGGAGCGCATGGAGAAGGAGGTGAGAAAGGGGACTGTAAAATTGCAAGGTGGTATAGAGGAGTTGACGCTGGGAGTAGAACAGCTGACAGTGGGACAAAAGGAGTTGAGGGAGCAGGTAAAGAAGAACACAGCGGTAATAGAGGGTTTAAAATCAACACAGAAGGAGATGAAAAAGGACGTAGGGGTAATTAAAAAAGAGTGTCAGACGGTACATGAGGACCTGACGAGGAAAATGAACGAGGTGGTAGAGGTGATGGAGGTTAAAGAGCGGGAGGTGCGGGAGCACATAGAAAAAAATAAGGTCGAGTTAGAGGAAGAACTTAAGGGGGCGCACGAGGAGATGAAGGAGGTGAAGCAGAAATTAGAAGAAGTGGAAGAAGGGGTGAGCGAAATTAAGAAGCGATGGAGAGGGGATAAGAAAGAGATAAAAGAGGAAGTAAAATAATTGGTCCAAAGTCTGTGTTCGGATCGTGATGATGTGCTCATTAACCGGATGAGTAGTCTAGTAGGAAGACTAGGTCCCTCTGCACCCCCCGGAGATATACTTCTAATCAGTGTTTCTAGATTGGAAAAAATGTGTAGAAAATGACTAGCTATGGCCCCAAGCTGAAAAAATGTCCCACATACCATTTTTATGCAAATTACTGCTGCAAATTTTATGCAAAATTATGCAAATTTTATGCAAATTTTTGATGAGGAGTAGAGTTGAGGGGTCTTTGAGGGCTTCATCGAGGTGCTCTCGGTTGCAAGACTGGGTCATTCTGAGAAGCACAGCAGGGTCAGAGATCATGATGTTCTCCTCCTCAGTGAATCTCTCCATCAACAGCCTCTCCATTGCCTCACACACTGTTTTGAGGCAAAAGAGGGACTTTGCGTAGGCCTTTCCACTGAGAACACCTTTGAGAGATCCACTTGTTACTAGTTGTGCCTCAAAGAGAATCTCTGCATATCCAGAACCACGCATCTTGTGTCCAGTGAGCATCCCGATGTAGTTCATGGATGTGTGGAAGGGTCCAATCGTTACTACATGACTAGCAAATTCATTTGGCCAGCGCCAGATGATGGGAAGGGCTTTCATGCAGACACCCAGATCAAATGTATTCAGGACCCATCTCTGACCCACCTCAGCAGTTGCTGCCTCGGAACGCTTCAGTAGCTCACGAACAACTGCGTTGTCTGTGATCGGTTGGTGGATAGGCGTGCAGTAGTCGACTGTTGATTTGCTGGGTGGGGGAGAACCAGTTGCAGAGGTGAAACCCCCTAGCCCAGGCACAGGCTGCAGGCCATTGCCATGCCATGCAGGCACCAGGCACAGACCGATCACAGACAACGCAGTTGTTCGTGAGCTACTGAAGCGTTCCGAGGCAGCAACTGCTGAGGTGGGTCAGAGATGGGTCCTGAATACATTTGATCTGGGTGTCTGCATGAAAGCCCTTCCCATCATCTGGCGCTGGCCAAATGAATTTGCTAGTCATGTAGTAACGATTGGACCCTTCCACACATCCATGAACTACATCGGGATGCTCACTGGACACAAGATGCGTGGTTCTGGATATGCAGAGATTCTCTTTGAGGCACAACTAGTAACAAGTGGATCTCTCAAAGGTGTTCTCAGTGGAAAGGCCTACGCAAAGTCCCTCTTTTGCCTCAAAACAGTGTGTGAGGCAATGGAGAGGCTGTTGATGGAGAGATTCACTGAGGAGGAGAACATCATGATCTCTGACCCTGCTGTGCTTCTCAGAATGACCCAGTCTTGCAACCGAGAGCACCTCGATGAAGCCCTCAAAGACCCCTCAACTCTACTCCTCATCAAAAATTTGCATAAAATTTGCATAATTTTGCATAAAATTTGCAGCAGTAATTTGCATAAAAATGGTATGTGGGACATTTTTTCAGCTTGGGGCCATAGCTAGTCATTTTCTACACATTTTTTCCAATCTAGAAACACTGATTAGAAGTATATCTCCGGGGGGTGCAGGGGGACCTAGTCTTCCTACTAGACTAGAGGGATTCGCAGGTGATGGAGGAGAAGCGAAGAGAAAGAGGACCCGGTGTAAGTGGTGACCAATATGGTCGTGCGTATGATGAGCCAGGTGATTTAATAAGCTTGGGGGTCGAGATGGACCCGGATGTTCGTGAGAGGCCAAGAGTGAGGTGTATGGCTGGTCCGGAGTGTATGGAACGAGGGTGCGAGCGAGAGGGTCCGGTGATGGGAGAGGTGCGAGGTGTGAGTGAGCAAGGTTGTGGTGGTATGGAATGGGTAGCGGGTTGCGGAAGCATGACCCATGCATCGACACCAACAGGGGTAGTTTTTAGAGGGACAGGGGAGGCACGGGAGCCCCTTGGGGGTAATGTACTGTGGGGGCCCGGCCGGTTCGGCCCCGCGCTGACCCCGCAAGGGGCGACGCACGGGGTCCGGCAGGCGGGCAACGACTCACATACGAGGTGGTCCCACAAGGTCCCACTCGCGCCGTATGACGGCAAGAGTGATCTACGAGCGTACCTGGGTGGGTGAGGGTGGCATCCCTGCCACCCTTCCCATGATGGGGGCAAATGCGCTATAGTTTATGGGGTGGCTCTGACAACCGAGCCAGGGAAGGCTTGGTTATATTGATAGGGACTAGAGGTGACAAGAGGTGACAAGATTTAAATAGGAGACTTGGTACCTGTAGTGGGGACGTAGTAGCTTAGTGTTTGATAATGACGTGGGAGGCTGGGAGCGCTGAGTGTAAGGGAAGACGGAGGAGCGTGAGTTTTAGAAGGGAGTAGTTAGATCAAATGATGCCGTGTGAGTGTTGGAGGTGTATTCAGAAGCGTATTGTGAGAAGTGTGAGATGAGTGACATTGTGTTGAGTGAATGAGCTTGCATGGGGTGCAAGTGACGAACAGGTGTGTGGAACGCTTGGTGGGTACGTCCAAGGGGCAGCCGGGGGGGTGTGTCCGTGGTGCAGCTGTTGGGTATGTCCGTGGTGCAGCCGATGGGTGTGTCCATGGTGCCGCCGGTGCGTGTGTCCGTGGTGCAGCCGGTGGGTGTGTCCGTGGTGCCGCCGGTGCGCGTGTCTGTGGTGCAGCCGATGGGTTTGTCCATGGTGCCGCCGGTGCGTGTGTCCGTGGTGCAGCCGGTGGGTGTGTCCATGGTGCCGCCGGTGCGCTTGTCCATGGTGCAGCTGATGGGTGTGTGCATGGTGCCGCCGGTGCGCGTGTCCGTGGTACAGCCGGTGGGTGTGTCCGTGGTGCCGCCAGTGCGCGTGTCCGTGGTGCAGCCGATGGGTTTGTCCATGGTGCCGCCGGTGCGTGTGTCCGTGGTGCAGCCGGTGGGTTTGTCCATGGTGCCGCCGGTGCGTGTGTCCGTGGTGCAGCCGGTGGGTGTGTCCGTGGTGCTGCCGGTGCATGTGTCCGTGGTGCAGCCCGTGGGTGCGTCCGTGGTGCAGCCGATGGGTGCGTCCGTGGTGCAGCCGATGGGTGCCTCTCGGGCTTGGTGTAATGAGGAATTGCTAGGCAATGCTTGAGAAGGTGATTGTGAATGGTTTTGAGCATGGAAGTGTATGGAGCAGTGCATGAGGAACGATTGTGGTTGTGCATTGTATTGAATGATTGAAGGAGATTTGGGGGAGAGAAGGGTGCAGGCGGCACCAAGTATGAGAGCACAGGTGTGCAAGTACAGGTGTGTGGAATATATGGAGCAGAGAATGAGTGGTGTGGAGAGAGTTGGAGTAAGTGGTACGGAGTGGTGTGCATGGTGCGAAGGTGTGGATGGGGGAAGAGTGGACCCCTTTCACGAGTACCCGGGGAGGGTAGTTTAAAGAGTAGTTAGAAGGTATAGGTAAATTGTGGTTGGATATTGGCATTTGTGGTGCGGTTGCAGAATGGTATTGTGGATGGGTGCATTGGTGTGGTGAAATTGGCTGGTCGTGTGGCCTGTTAGTATGAGTGTGAATGGTTGGGCACTCCGCCACTGTTAGATGTCGGCCAGGTGAGGCCGCAGGTGGGCTCTGGGAGCCGTTAGTGTCAGTGGGTGCCTGAGGATCCCGGGTGTGGATCGGGCAGCCCGTGCCAGAGAGGGCACCGAGGGGGTGAGAGTGCGAGAGGGCCTTCCCCAGTTAGTTAGGTTAGGGTGAGGAGCAGGTGAGCTCGGTAGGCAACAACAGTGGTGGAGGTGTGCAGGTGGGCGGACCTGCTGGGAGCGTCACATGACCCAGCCACCGAAATTGTGCGGGAGCACCGAGTGTTGAATCGGGGAGTGAGACCCAAATTGATGGTGTGCACCACAGATGGTCAATGGGATTTTGGTTCTTCGAACCACATAGAGTAATGAGGGCCAATGGTTTGGCAGGAGAAAGACCCCGGGTAATGTAAAGTTGTTAAAGTCATTTAGGAAATAGTTAGAATTGATGAACCTGTCGCACCATACGCAGCCACTTACCTGAGGTGATGATGATGACTCCACACCTGTGTTTTCTTTGTTTTGTGTTGCAGGAAATGAGAATTGCTGTTTGGATTTGTGAGACGCATCACGACGTGGATGAGACATTGGGGTGATTCCATCTCTCCCGCCTTAGGAGGGACTGATGATGAATTTGTGATGGCAAATTTTGATGTTGAGTTGGAGATGGCAAATTTTGATGAGAGTTGGAAATGGCAAATTTGATTGGTTAGGAGGGAGAGAAGACGAATTTGGTTTATGGGAGGAACGGGGAAGACATTAGGGACGTTTGTTGATGTGTAAAGTAGATGTTTATGGGTAGTGTTGTGTTTTGTGGATACAGTAAGGGGTAAGGGAGGGGCAATGTAGGTTACCTGGTTGGGTGGGGGGGGGGGCGTAGGGTAGGAACGTACCTGTCTCACCTGGTTCCCATGTGCCCCCAGTGTGCATTACCTTATATTGCATGCACTTTTGCACCCTTACCACCTTACTCACCTGTCTTCTTTTGTCTCCCACCTCCGAGGATCTGGCTTTGGGGCAGAGAGAGAGGAGAGAGAGGTGCTGGCTCCGCAGTTGTGGGCCTGTACTTCCGCTGCTTGCTGCCTGGATCGATACACCATATGGACCGCAATTTTTGTGGCCGCCCACAATGGACCGCAGTTCTTTTGCGGTCAAGCACCACCCGTTGATGGACCTCTGGGTCAACGTAGCACCTATGCCATACAGGTGAACCACTTTTAGTTGGCCCCCCTGACGGCCACAATTAAGAAATGGACGCGGTTGGCGCCTTTCTTTATTTCTAAATAGGCCAGAAGCCAGAAGGCCAAGTGCACTCCATGAAGACAAGACCAGCGGCAGAACATCCGCCGGCTGCGATACCACCGGTGACCATGGACACTTGATTGTGCATTTTTTATTGAACACTTTATTGGTGCACCGGATGGTGCATAATGGGGTGGTGCTTTTGGTGCTTGGAAGGGGTGCTCTGCACATTATTAAAGGCCGTAGGGCCACAGGGCACTCGTGGGTTGGTGTATCGATGCTGGCATGCGTGCTCTCCCTATGCATAACATCTGCATGTGTTCCTCAAAGAACAGGTCCTGGATCGTAGTGTAAATATCAGTGTAGTCTTGTATAAATGATGCTCCCTACCGGCTGTATGTTTAGTTTGAGGATGCTTTCCGCGATTCGGTTATCCTGTGGGTGTGTTTCTGTTAGGAGAAGGGTGCAACGTCGCAGGGGGACATATTTACTCATTTGTGAACATCTGTAAAACTGTCGCACTCAGGGTTGAGTTAATAGTAGAGGGAACTACATCTGAGTGCCACACTAAAGTAGGTAAAAATTTATCGGGTCGGGACGCCCCGAGGTCGAGACGGGTGCAGTGTTGCGGATATGGGATTTGCATCCATCCATATCCGCTTGTAAATATTCCCCTATTTCCTCAATACTTCCCAACTCTCCCCAATCCCCCATTCCCTAGTCCCATTTTCTGTAAACAACACTCTGTAGACCCAAACTCCCCCTATTTCCCCCATTAAATGTCGCATCCAGGTCCACCGCATCTCATGTTGACAACTATAGGACCTCTTGCTAGTTATTCTTAGTCTATGTCAGTTAAGGATTCGTTTCCATTAATTCTGATCCTTCGTTGCACCAGAATGTGATTGTATGGCACCGTTAGGAAGTTTAGGACCTCCCAATACCTCCCCGCAGCTCTTCCTCACAGTCTCTTCAACAACAACAACGAGCGCAGGGAGTGCGCGTCCTCACTCCGGCTTGGTATGAGTGGTGGGAGGACACCAGGCCTTCCCAACGAGCCGCCATCGGACATGTGCTCGACGGGGTTACCAAACAGGGGCAGAAGATGGCTCCCTGTCGGCTCCTCGTCAAGGGCGGAGCCCGGTAACCCCCGCACCCAATGGAAGCGGTGGACCGGCCCCAGTTGGGGCGGAACCAACCAGCCGAGGGCGTGTCACTCCCCGTTGAGCATGCGCAGTAGAGAGAGAGGTGACGTCAGATGCGCGCTGAGCTTGAAGAAAGAAAGACGTACCCTCCGAGCGCTGTGAGACCTCCCTGCATCTTTGGACCGTGCTTTATCCTGTCCCCGAGCCAAGGTGCACCTTGTGCCATCGACCTACCTGTCCATTCCTGCCATCAATCCCTGTGTGAGTCTGCCTTGTCCGTTTGTCCGTGGTCTGTCTGGGTATAAATAAGACTGTATTTAAGTGCCCATCTCTTCTGTGTCTTTACCTCACTCTACCTTGTAATCTACCCCTTTTCTCCACCACTGTAATTACACCCTCCTCCGGAGGTCTTGAGAACTGTACCCCCCTTGCGTCGTTTCATCTTTCCCATTCGTCGTGTCCTTTCTATCATTGATTTAGCATAGCGCGATTTGGCCAACGTTATAATCGGGTGTAGTTGTTAATGGTTCGAACTACGGGTTACTAAACCCGCTCGGTAACCTAAAACCGTAGCTCGAACGGCCGTCTCTTTCCTGTCTCACGACCGAGCGTTGCACTCAGGTCCCGGGAAGGCCATTCCGACTTTCTAGCCCGAATACCCTGGCGGCGCTGCGGGCGGGAGGGAGCGTTGGGACGACCAGGAACGGAGAGTGGTTAGTAGAAGGAACGGCGGGTTGATCTCCGCAGGGCAACGAGGGAAGCCCTCTCCGTTTCCGTAACAATATATATATATACAGACTTGGCATTTAATATGGAATATTTTTTTTTTCTTGACTTGGGTTTACTTTCTTAACTCAGTATATCAATCTGGTGAGTTTCTTTTACACTTTGGTGATTTATTTGTTAAAAGAACCATGTCACTGATTGTCTGTCGCAGCAAGAAGTCAACAACAGGATTATATCACAGGTGGCATGGCAAAATGTACGGACAGGTGCATTTGATGATTGGCTTCACAGTCGGGTATACAAGGGTTGTTGCATTCTGTATTAGTGGAAAACAACTGCAGCACGTCTCCAAAAGTTATTGCCGCTTCCTCTGGAGATGGTCCGTCAACTCGACAATGCTGTTTGTCATGGAGTGGTGGCTTTACAAAATTACGGCATGAAACAGCGTGCTATTGCTCGGCAGTATGGCATCACTCAAGGTCAGGTGTAAAAGATCCTGAAACGAAATGCTCAGAGGTGTGTCCCTACTCCAATACCGAGGCCAGGACGTCCCCGCAGAACCACAAGGAGGGATGATCGCCAGCTGCACCGGTTCATCCGCAATGGCCGGACCAAGTCAGCTAATCGGCTTAGGGCTGAGTGGCAGCAACTGACAAATGTGGCTGTATCCAGAAGGCTAGTCAACCAACGACTGGTTCAAGCAGGCTCTCGTGCCAGGTGTCCCCTGAGAAAGCCACGCCTGACCAGCCAACACCGCCAGCGCCGATTGAAGTGGGCCAGAGAGCACCGTCAGTGGCAGCCAGGACACTGGAATCACGTGATCTTCAGTGACGAGTCTAGATTTCTGGTCCATCGTCAAGATGGCCGCGTCCGAGTGCGCAGACAAGTGCATGAAGCCTACAACAAAGATTGTATAGTGCCAAGAGTCCAAGCTGGAGGTGGTGGGGTGACCGTTTGGGCTGCTTTTCATGCAGGGGGCAAAACTGACCTGGTTGTTCTGAATGGAAACCTGAACCAGTTCAAGTACAGGGCCATTCTGGAAGAAACATTGCTTCCATTTGCTCATGCAGCCTTTCGAGGAAACTTTGTCTTCCAAGATGACAATGCACAGCCACATCGTGCTCGCATGATCCAACACTTTCTTGCTGACCGTGGTGTAGAGCATATGGAGTGGCCTGCCATGTCCCCGGATATGAATCCGATGGAGAACTCGTGGGCAGAATTAACGCGTCAAATCGACCACTTGGACCAGCAGCCGACCTCTGTGCGTGAATTGCAGCAGGCTATTGTCACTGCATGGCAAGCGATTCCTGTCCAAACCTTGGCAAATCTCGTGAAGAGCATGCCTCAACGTGTACGTGCTCTCCTGAATGCTCGTGGGGGTTACACGAAGTACTGAACTGTAATTTTACTGTCCGTAATCCCAGTCGTAATTTAACTTTTGTTTTTGTTTAAAAAAATTTTGGCTAATGTGCAAAATAAAGAGATACTTCTGGAAAACGTACAGAAGTTTAACACAGTACTGTCCATGAATTGAGTTCGATACCAGTTTACATCACTTTCAAGGATCAATTTATTTGTTTCGAAATGTCAAATGTGGTTTTTGTTTCTTTTAAAGGTCACATTAACAAAATCTAGAATAATTTCAACATAATTCCAATGAACTTTTGGTTCTAAGACATCTTGAAAAGTAAGTTCACCCCCACAAAAAAAATATTCCATATTAAATGCCAAGTCTGTATATATACATATATTATTGTTGGTGTAACAGTTGTTTTAGTTGCAAATGACATTATAATATTGTTATTTACCTGATAATAAAGACAGTAACACAATAATAAAGTTAATTTAGCTGTAACACTTACTTGAGTCCAAGTTTCCGTCCAGATGGCAGCCGGGAGGTGGTGGAGGAGATGGTTATTTTTAACCCTTTCCTTCTGAGAAGTTAAAAGTTAATCACACCATTGAAAGGTTAATCGGTGGAAAAACATATCTACTTATCATCGCATGGAAGTGACATTGCACAATCATCATGACTGTCCCTGCTCATTTTCTTCGTTGTAGCGAATGAAGAACTTCGTTAAGTGATGAATCGGCCTAAATGAAACCATTCGTTGCAGCGAACCATCGTTAAGCAGGGTATACCTGTATTTCGGTTTTAGCCCCATCTCTCAATGGTGAATGAACCACCTTTGGAGGCCATTTTTCCCCGTAGAGCAGGGGTTGGCCATTTTCGGGCACCGTGGTCCCCTTTTTGAAGCAATGTTTTATGGCCGGATGCTCTTCCTGCTGTCAAACCTGTTAATCTCCTCTTGTGACACAGAGGGAATTGCCAGCGAACTGGTACTCAATTCCGGATGCTCTTCCTGCTGTCAAACCTGTTAATCTCCTCTTGCGACACAGAAGGAATTGCCAGCGAACTGGTACTCAATTTACCGACCTCGGAAGGATGACAGGCTGAGTCAACCACCCTGGCATGAATTCATCAATTGACCGGGATTCGAACCCGGGATCCTGGGATCCCAAGCTGGCACCCTAACTGCTAAGCCAACACCAGGGAATGAATGGTGGATAATCATTTCAAATATTCTCAGATCCAGATCTGGATCTGCATCTTCACCAAAATCGAATCATTTCTTCCTTGTCGCATACCCAACCTCTCCACCAAATGTCATCCAAATCCTTCCACAAATGTTTGAGATATCCTGTTCACAAACAGACAGGAGTGAAAACATAACCTTCATCCACCTTCGGTGGCGGAGGTAATAAGCTTGAAGGGCACTCGCCAAGTGGCTTAAGAACTCAAGGTACCATAGCACACCAACAAAACAGTTGATAAAGAGCGGCTGGCTTGACAAGTGAGAGCAAGCAGGAGGGTAATGGAACATAACCCAGGAGGATGGGGTGGAGGAGTTAACTTTCCGATGTTAACCTTCCCAAGATTAAGTCCCCCGGCCTGCATTCCTCAGGCACCATTGTTAATTGTGTGTGAACACCATAGGGCCACACCGCAGGTCTCTCTCAAAATACCACCCGCCGCTAGCAAATTCCACCTGTCGCTTCCCTGAATGTGGAAAAAGAGGGATCCTGTATTATTTTTAAGTTTTCAGAACTGTGAGGCACTATATATGCCACACTCCCAGACATAACAGCGGTGAACGATGTAGCCTTTAGGTTATGTATAGCTGAGTTTCTCCATAATGCTTTCCGAGTTTGAAGAAGAAGAAATATCAGGAGCTGAGTTTCTCCGTCATGTTTTCCAAGTTTGAAGAAAGTTTCTCGCTGAGTTTGAAGAAGATCTGGGCAGTGTATTTTTTCAAAAAACGCAGGGAGTAATGAAATGATCATTAATGTTGATGTTAGCCAATCTCATTGGAACCTGAGTTTCTCCGTCATGCTTCGAATAAGAAGATTCTCAGTAAGAGTGAGAGGGGAGCAGGAGGAGAAGAAGAAGCGCTACACTTTGTTCATGCTGTTTGTCATTATATTCTGTTTGTTTACAATCACAATAATTAAATTATAACAAATGAGAATAAAGTTGAAGCATTTTTCACCTTGAAAAAACATCCGATGTATCCAATGTCTCTTCTAATGTGCATTGCTGTATATACAGTCATGCCCAAAAATATTGGAACCCTTGCACCTTTTTCAAATAATGCACCATTTCTTCCAGAAAATTGTTGAAATAAAAAATATTTTGGTATCCACATATGTATTTCTTTTGTTTGTGGTGGAACAAAACAAAACAAAAAGTTGAAAAAATTACTAAATCTTAGCATATTCCACACAGAAATCCTAAAATGGCCCAGACAATATTATTGGCACCTTTTAGAAATTGTTCGAAATAATTAGATTTCAAGCAGGTGATTCTCCTTTACTTTGGAATTGAACTCACCTGTGGTGATTTCCAGGTGCCTGCAATAGAAAAATCACTAATTCAACCAGTTTGAATGGAGAAAAGGAGTCATTCTGCTGTTTTGTGTCACTGTGTGTACCACAATGAGCATGGAGAAAAGAAAACCGGAGAATTGTCTGAGGAGGTCAGACACAAGATTGTAGCCAAGCATGGACAATCTCGAGGCTAAAAGTCCATCTCCAGAGACCTTGATGTTCCTGTGTCCACCGTACGCAATATTATCAAGAAGTTTAAGGCCCATGGCACTGTAGCCAACCTCCCTGGACGTGGCCGCAAGAGAAAACTTGATCGTATATTGCAGCGAAGGATTGTTCGAATGGTGGAGAAAGCACCTCGTTCAACTGCCAGACAGATTCAAGCTGACCCTCAGACACAAGGTACGACAGTTTCAACTCACACCATCCGTCGCCAACTCAATGAAAGGGGGTTCTATGGTGGGAGACCCAGGAGGACCCCAATGCTGAGAGAGAGAGAGAGACATAAGAAATCCCGACTGTTGTTTGCCAAAACACCTTAACAAGCCAAAATCCTTCTGGGACATGTGGACGGAATGTCCTGTGGACAGACGAGACCAAATTAGAGCTTTATGGTAAAGCACATCATCTCTATGTTTACAGAAAACAAAATGAAGCCTTCAAAGAAAAGAACACCTTCCCTACAGTCAAACATGGAGGAGGTTCAGTGATTTTTGGGGTTGCTGTGCTGCCTCTGGCACTGGATGCCTTGAATGTGTGCATGGCATCATGAAATCAGGAGATTACCAAGGAATTTTGGAGCACAATGTTCAACCCAGTGCCAGAAAGCTGGGTCTCTGTCGAAGGTCATGGGTCTTGCAGCAGGACAATGACCCCAAACACACTTCAAAAAGCACCCAGGAATGGTTCAAGACAAAACGCTGGACTGTTCTGAAGTGGACAGCAAAGAGTCCAGATCTAAATCCCATTGAACAACTTTTGGGAGATCTGAAAACAGCAGTTGGGAGAAGGCACCCTTCAAATCTGGGAGAACTGGAGTAGTTTGCACAAGAAGAGCGGGCCAAACTGCCAGTAGATATGTGCAGGAACCTCATTCATGGCTATAGGAAGCGCTTGACTGGAGTTATTTTGTCCAAACTCCATGCTCCCAAATATTAAGTCTGGGGTGTCAATAATTTTGTCATTGCTATTTTTTTCTGATTTTAAAGGATATATTAAGTTCTGAATTAAAAACAACGGTTCTGTAATATTAACAGTGAAATAACAATTGTGGAGACGAAATACTTTTGTCAATTTCAACGTATTTTTAGAGAAAATTGTGAGTTATTTGAAAAAGTGCAAGGGTGCTTATATTTTTTGCCACGACTGTATATTCGTGGTTTCGTACTGTACATATTGCTTATATTTTTGTCAAACCTCGACTCTGATTCTGCAACTGGACCAGATGGCATCAGCCCACGGGTCCTAAAATCCTGCTCTGCCGCTCTATCTCACCCTCTCTCTGTTCTTTTCACCCTATCTTTTGCTCAAGGTCATCTGCCAGCATCCTGGAAATCAGCAAACATTACCGCTTTACACAAAAAAGGTGCAAAAACAGATCCTTGCAACTACAGACCAATCAGCCTGCTCCCAATTATCAGCAAAGTCATGGAATCCATCATTGCTTCGGATATGAAATCTTTCCTCTTCTCCAATGGCTTGATCTCTGATCATCAATTTGGTTTCAGACCAGGTCACTCTACTCTGGACATGCTGCTTCTGCTGTCTCAACAATGGATGGAGGTCCTCAATGCCAAACAGGAAATCAGAGCTGTCTCCCTTGACATATGCCTTCGATACGGTCTGGCACCCAGCTCTGCTCACCAAACTCTCCTCCTATGGTATCCATGGAAATCTCCATGCATGGCTTGCGGACTTCCTCTCTGGTCGTAGTCAACGTGTGGCCCTGAATGGATTTCTCTCATCTCCCCTTCCCGTTCAGGCTGGAGTTCCCCAAGGCAGTGTGCTGGGCCCTGTGCTTTTTCTGGTCTTTATCAATGATCTCTCCGACTCTCTGGAAAATCCTCTGTATCTCTTTGCTGATGACTCCACTCTCTGCCGCTCCATGCCTCTTCCCTCAGATCGGCAGTCTGCAGCCTCCTCACTCTCTGAAGACCTGGACAAAATCACAGACTGGTCAAACATGTGGAACATGTCTTTCAATCCTGACAAATCTCACACTCTTACTATGTCTCTCCGTAAAGATCGACTGGACAACCCTCCCATCTACTTTCTCAACAATCCTCTCCAAGAAGTTCTGTCGCTCAAGCTTTTGGGTCTCACCATCTGCCATGATCTTTCTTGGGAAAACCACATTTCCAAGCTGGCCTCCAAAGCCAGTCGCCGACTGGGCATCCTCCGTCGTGCGAAGTCCTTCCTAGGCACACCTGAGCTCCTCACCACATACAAGGCTTTCATCCGCAGCTCAATGGAATACTGTTCTCCCCTAGGGGCTGGTGCTCCTGCCTCACACCTGGCTCGGCTTCACGCTGTTGAATCCAAAGCTTTCAGAATCATTGGAATCTCCCGCGATGAAGCTATCTCTGAGGGCCTTTCACTCACTCACCGCAGGCAGGTAGGTGGTCTTTCTGTCTTCTACCGACTCCTCTCCGGCCTTGCTCCCCCAGCTCTCTCTGTGCTCTGTCCCCCAAATATTCCTACAGGTCGCACAAGATCTGCCAGCCACCCTCTGATGGTTAAACTGCCGAAATCTCGGCTCTCTGCTCACCTTCACTCTTTCATTCCTCTTTTCTCCCGCCTCTGGAACAAACTCCCACACTCACTTCAATCACACTCCTCCCTCCAGGTCTTCAAAACAGCTGTTCACCACCATCTCTTATCTTCCCCCATCCAAAACCTTGATCTTTTCTACCCCCACTAATTCACCCCAGATCCACCTTGTTTGAAATTCCAACTTCTTTCCTGGAAGTCTTGGCAGTGTCCATATGTTTTATACCTCTCCCACCCCCGCCCCCCTTCCCATGCCTCCCCCCCAAAGCCCTCTCCCTCCCACAGTTCTCTCGATGTCTCCATGTCTCTCGGTCCCTGCTCTCAAATGTTGTGTTTGTGTCCTTCCCCCTCTCTCCCCATCTTGTCTACCGCTCCCGATGTTATTTGTTTTGTGTGTCTGTTTGTCTTTCTGTGTGATTAATGTTCGCTCTTTCACGAGCCTCGATCTTGTATACAAAAAAAATAAAAAAAAATTCTGTTGTTCAAATATTCTGTAAAAGAAGAAGTAAACAAATATCTCTCCGGATTAATAAATTTCGTTTTTGTATTTTCTTGTGTAAATATGGAGGAGGTATGACAGCCTTTCTTGCATATAAATAAATACATTCGCTTTGTCATCAGAATAGCTGATTTCCTAAAATTTTCGGATTTCACTCCAGATTTCGGCACTTATTTAGTCCTCGAGATCCAATCCTCAAACCCGAACACAGATTTAGATTTTTCAGATTGTTCCAAAAAACTCCTGGACAACTTTGGTTGTTAATATATTTCGTAACACAAATGATAAAACAATACACTTTGTTTTATATGATACAGAAACTCATAACGTTTTCTTTATTTTTCAGGTCTGGTGATTAATGTAAAAGAAAATGGCGACTCCATGGAAGAAAGCTCAGTGCGTCGAATGGTTCATCGAGACGAGATCCAACATGCAAGTTCAGCGTAATTTCCGTACAAGGTATGGAAGGAGTCTGCCATCACCGACTAGTATCAGAGAGTGGTACTAGTATAGAGGTTTACAGAGACTGGAAGTTGTCAGAAATAGAAAAGTACAGGTCGACCAAGCACAAGTGCAGCAGACGTTGAACGAGTGCATGAATCATTTCAGCAAAGTCCCAGAAAATCAATCTGACGCGCATCTAGAGAACTGGGACTACCAACCACCACTGTACACAGGATTTACCATGCGGTCTGACGGGCTTGATTATTATTATTATTTGACATTTTGATTCGATTATTATTATTATTATTTATGTTGATTATAATTATCATTTATATTTATCATGATTATTATTACTCGATTATTATTTTTTATTATCCGACATATGATCTGATTTTTCAGGGTCCTTCATCATCAATAACACTCGACCCAAACAAAGCCAATGGAAATCGGACACAACAAACTCGGGCAGTGTGTATGTAATCATCAGAGGCCTACAGGCTTAATGTGCTATGCCCACCAGAAAACCAAGATGGTGGCCATATCACTGCATCTCGATGCTATTATGGGTGGAGTCAAGCAACAGATGTGGGTGGGGTCTGGCAGCTGCCCTACCAATGGGTGCACATTTCAAAAATCGACTCCCAACAACAACAGCAACGCGAGGCTCTTGTAGACCTGTGACATGTCACCGGTAAAAATGAAAAAAACAAGTCGGGATGGAATCCTTAAAAAGAACCAAACAAGATCGGAAGGAATAAAAAGATAGGAATGACACCACAACACAACACCATAATCTTTTACGGATTGCCATCATGACATCTTTTGACATTTTTCTGTCTCAATCCCACAACAAATAAAATACACAATGACACCAAACCAAATCTCTAACTACCTCTAACATTTTCATACAATTGTTACTATTGCAACCTATCATGAAAATGTCAAAATATGTCGTGATGGCAATCCTTAAAAGGATTGGGGTGTTGTATTGTGATATCATTCTTACCAAGTCATTCCTTCCTTGCCATTCGTTCCTACCTTGTTTGGTTGTTTTTTGGGGCATTCCAACCCTACATATTTTTTCATTTTTATTAAAAAAAAATTTCTGACTTTTATCTTTCGATGACTATAATGGCATTCATCGGCAGATTATAGGTAAGGCAAAAATCAGCCGATACCTATTCAATGCATTGAAGTTGTGCCCTAAAAGAGCCAATAATACACTTTCCTTTTGCAAGGTGATACTAAACAGCTGTTGTTTTTTTTAACAAGTTGGGATGAAGAAGAGAAGCAAGTTTCTGACCACACATACCTTTGCGTTATTTCAGTCCCATGTTTCTTTAGTCAAAAAGGGAACATGATCATCACATACTGTTTTCTTTTTCATTTCGACATAGTTACCACCGTTTGATGAAGTCATGACATTCTAATTTTATGTAATAGATATGCCATCTTCCATATATAACACAATGTCAGTTTCGTGTTTGTACAGATGTCTGTCCCCCTTCATAAGGGTAGATTTAAAAGGCAAATCTTTCAACACGAATGTGTGTTCACTACGGTCTATTTTTGAGGATAAAACAAACTTGAAAAACATCTTACATAAAAGTAAATATTTCTCTGCTATTGTAATTGTAGACGGTGGCTTGCAAACCGAGCCTCAAGGGCGGTGTACAGAAGCGTTTTTTAAAAAATAACAATAAATACAAGTGCAGAGAGGTGAAATTTGCTGCATGTGATGTGTAATACATGCAGAGTAAAACGAGTGTTTACTTACATCTGTAGAATGTCTAATAAATAAAGAAGACATGAGCACACCTGACAGTATGCCAAGGCTTCAGACTTTGGTACACTCATGAGGCTACACCATTGAATAAACTGTTCCAACCCGTCATGTTTGACTGGCGTTTTACTAGTATGTAATAGATACTGTATATATCCAAGTTGGGTTTCCAGGGGAGGTAAAAGGTATGCACAATCGCCGTTGTTGTCAAGCCTGGGTTCGAATCTGGACTCAGCTATAAACCGACACCCCATCATTTCACATGCAGGGTGAGGCATCCATGTGTGTGCCATTCATCGGATAGACATTAAGCCAGGGGACCCGTTTGCTAGTACAGGTCGTTGGTGGGCGTTAAAGATACCTTTGTCTTTCACAAAGAGTAGGCGAATTATTGCTGGCACACTGAAAAAATTCCAAATTCCTCTAAATAACTGATTCCTGGAAAGGTGACGGCAAACCACCGAAAAGCATAACGTTTACCCAGGATACGCATCAGCGGTACTCGCAATCTGCAAAAGGTATGGGACATCTGCTTGATTGATGTCCAAGTTATTAGATGTAAAACGAAGCAGACTTCTTGAGGGAGGAAGTGCTTCCATGCTGTCATTTACCATACTAGGGCATGCCCGTACTATATATATGCCCGTACTATATATCTATCTAAAATTATATCCCCCCCCCTCTATTTACATGAAATGGTTTGGTTCATTCGCAACGCCAAAGCGAACGGCGAACGGCTTGCGAGTACAGTGACAATCCCCCCCCTCTATTTACATGAATGGTTTGGTCCATTCGCAACGACCACAGAACCCCCCCCCTCATGCAATGGTTTGGTCCAAAGCGAACGGCTTCCGGAGTTTGGTAAAGCAATCGCCATCGCGTGCACAAACGCGCAGGAAAGCGAATGAATCGCAAATTCGTTTTTATTAGTGATACGAATTGAATTGGGAGAAATTGGGAGATGAATGAATTGGGAGAAATAATGCGCATAAGAAATCGAAGTACGTACCGTAATGGCGGTCAGCTCGTAACGCGCTCAGCTCCGCTCGTGCTCGTCTCACATCGGCCACGCCTACGCAACAAAGCGTTCTGTGATTGGATGCCGGAAAGCGTGCTGCCGGACAGTCGTCACTGTCCGGAAGTTCGCAAATCGCAGTTAGGATGAATCGTTTTAATTTAATCGCAGTTTGAATTCGTTTTAAAACATAGTTTAACGGCAACATAGTTTTCCAACGTGAAATAAATGAATACGCTGTCAAATGTGCCGTCCGAGGCAGAGTCTGATCGCCACGTTCGGCACACGTGATAGCTCGCTGCTCTCTGATTGGTTGAAGCGTTTTTTGGACATATCTCGGTAAGTAATTGTCCGATTAATATGAAACCTTGAAAAGGCACATCCTCGGGTCCCCAGCAATATACCTGGCAAGTTTCAAGTATATCGGACCCGTGGTTGTCGAGAAACAGCGGTCACAGACACACAGACACACAGACACACAGACACACAGACACACAGACACACAGACACACAGACACACAGACAGACACACAGAGATTGCTGGAATTATAGATAGATTAATTTATCAATAGTCTGAGGTGTGATAATTCATCAAAGTCAAAGCCAGATGGTATTCATAGAATACTTAACTGTGCAGTCAACTTGGTGCGAGCCAACTCTTCTGTATTTGAAGGGTATTTTTTTCTAATATAATTGTTTCACAGATCACGCTCAAGAAATTTCAAACTGATCAGACTAAGCGTTGTCCCTGTCGAATTAAGACGTCATAACGAAGGCACCGATGATATCATCATTAATATATCTTATTCCCCATCTGGAGTATTTGACAATCAGCCATGTTTCAATTTTTCTCCATGGAGTGGTTTCAGAGATATAGAGGTGCGAAGTATTTCAGAGATGCCGTCCGTGCCATGACCTACGACGTCATAATGATCACTAAAAGTCGACAGGAGGAGGTGTTGCTATGGTGAAATTTTCGTGTCAATCGGACCAACAATTGCAGAGAAAAATAATTCATACTGATCGGATCAAGCGTTGTACTTGTCGAATTGTGACGTCATAATTAAGGTACCGATGACATCATCATTAACATATATAATTCCCCATTGGGAGTACTTGACAACACACCATGTTTAAATTTTTTTCCATGGAGCGGTTTTGGAGATAGAGGAGTAATGTTTTTGCAAGATCGCCTCCTTACCACGTGACCTATGACGTCATAATTATGAATAAAATTAATTATACACGGGGAGGGGCTTCTATGGTAAAATTTTGTGCCAATCGCACCAACGGTTACCGAGAAAATGAATTTTTAAATGCAGACACTAACTCACGTACGTCTAACCCTGTTTTCCCTTCACGAGCGCAGGGTAATGACACTTCATATCATTGCCATCGTGAACTCGAATAATCTGTGCATTTCACCGATATTGCTAGAGAGAGAGAGAGAGAGAAAGAGAGAAAGAGAGAAAGAAAGAGATAAATTAACTATTACATTTCATGCTACCGGTACCAAAATTTCGGCCCTGTGCCAGCGATAGGAGATTCATTAGCGAGAACACAACGTACAAACACAGTCCCAGACTCACGAACCCTGAATTATAACTTTGATATCTTAATATATTTGATATAATCTCTCAATACAATCATGATTTTGTTTTTTTGTGTACAACATCGAGGCAACATGAGTACATCATCGATGAGTACAAAATCGAGAAAATGAGCGTTCGGCCTCACAGGAGCCTACAGGGAGGGTGCATCCAATATGGAGTAGGACTTTGATGGATGGTAATTCGTCTCCATCTACTGCGCAGAAACAATCCATGAATGTGATTGGAAGCGTGTTGTTGGGCTTCCTTCTCCAAAACATCTGCCAGTCTCGAAGCTCATTTATCAGTCCTGCTGGATGTTCCATGTCGTTTTTCCAACGCAATAGCTTCTGATGTAGGGCTGGAATGTTGCAGGTATCGGCGATTATTGCAGGTGGCATCAGCAGAAACAGATCGCTACCTTCCCGATTTTCAGCATAGAATCGGGTGTCCATTTCCTGGCTGAGGTGGTCGAGAAATGGAATGCACATGTTTCTGAGGTAGAAGAGCAAGGAAGTATTGGCGGCAGTGTTTGGACGATGGATTTGTCGTTTTACAACTCTCGGCATTGTGACATCACCTCCTACAGATTATATTGTTGCGGATCTTCAACGTCGGCCTTCCCCTTATCAAGTGGGGATTAATCCCCTTGTCCTTTGTACTAGCCGACGCGAGCCGGGGCTATCACGTTCCTTCCGGTCGGTGTTAAATATGGTTGTAAGCCGAATTAGTCTTATTATCTAAGTACTAACACCGGCCGTGAAGCAAGGAAATAACCCCACCCGAACCACGGCGTTAGTGGACACGAGCCGCGATTCGGGCCGTTAACGGGAACTAACCCGATTGGAGCGGTTCTTAATTGTGCCATGCTTACCCAATGGAGAAATCACTAAGGCGATCGAATTAAGAGAAAAAACAGGAAGAACAGGTAATTTATTTACAATTGTATGGGAAGGAAGAGAAGTACACACTTTGTACAAAGAAGAGGAAAAAAAGAAGCAAAAGGCAATGTACAGCGAAGAGGAAGAAGCAGATACACAGGGCAGCCTTATACAGTCTTATACTTATCCCTGGACATGGGCCCGTTCGCACTCAGACTCACTCTCAGACTCACTCACACGGGGTTTGTAGATGGTCAGGTTGAGAGTCCACCGATGGCATCCACAGCTCGCTCCGTTCCCCGACTCGTACCACGAAGCAGCTGGTGATGGTAGACGGCAGACGGCAGGCGAGATCGCCGTGTGTCGATGGCGCGGATCGGACAGCTATACTGGGGGGAAGGTAGGCTGGCGATTATACTGCGTACATAATAGTTGTACCGGCGCCTTTATACGCGCTTCCGGTATCGCTATGTACAATGTGCCACTTCCCCAATGATGTCACCAAAGCGCCTTTCCACAAAAGTCCTTCTGCACGAATGCCAATGCTTGGCTTCCCTCACGAGTCCTTTACAACACTGCAGTCCTTCTCAATACTCGAGCGCCTGCCTCTCCCTTCTCATAACTCGTTCAACAGAGGACCCCGGCTGATAACTTCAGCTCAACACTCAGCGCACGTCCTCCTCATAACTCGAGTCTCAACTCTGTTCAAGCGTCTCTCCCTCCTCATAACTCAATGAGTGCCTCTCCCTTCTCATAACTGAGGTGGGGGCCTCGCACAAAGGTTTTTATTGCCATGCCCAGCGAACCCTCTGGAATCTCTAACCACACCCTGTCAGGCGATGTCGCCTCAGCCCTGATTGGTTGATGAGGTCTTACCGGCTCCGCCCTTGATGGCTGCCTGACGTGGCCACACCCCCCACCCTTGCGCTCCGCCCCCTTTTCGGGCCTTACCTCGTGGCATTTGGGCTGGTTCGAGTGAAAGCCCAAGGGTAGCGAACGCTACCGGCCCAACGCGTAACAAACCGCGAGGGGCAATGGGGTGCAGACTGGATAGTGCTCAATGGAGTCGATTGGAGGGAGGGTGCAAACTGAACGGGGCCTACTCTTATTTGTTTTAGACAACGCAGATGCAACTATTGGAAATGGCCTTATCTCACATATACTAAGAAATAACGAACGTTCTAAGGTGACCTACATGTTGCATGTGGCCTAACTATGGGGTGCAACCTTTAACCTTTAATGATGTTACCTGTGTGGGTTCTCAAAATCGCAACAATATCATGGCCTTAGCGTGATCGAACCACAGGGAGAATTCAGTTTCAGCATTTGACCGTAGTTGAGAATGAGCGCGTCCTTCTTGTCGTCAATCGTAGGTGTGCCTCCAGCACATCCATGCCGTTGCGTTGCAGAGAGGGGGGGTGCGCACCCCCTGCACCCCCCCGGATCCCCCGCTTCTGTGCACCTGCTGAATTCTACATAGTGCGGCGCAGCACTGCCATTCTGAGCAGAGACCTCGTTGCTGCACTCGACATGCAATTGCTGAATGGTCGCATCACTTCTACCACCCAAAACAGGGCAAATCGAACTCCAGTCGCAAATGTCACAGGTGACAGCAAAGAGGACACCCTGGGCTGTACAAAGGGGTTTATTCATCTCGTTAAAATACGACCCAATGTGACTCCAGTCCAGCAAAAGCTGCGCCGCTTGCCTTTTTCTGTGAGAGCTGCTGTTTCTCAGGAGTTGAAAAAGCTCATTAAATTGGATGTAATTGAGACAATTGAATCTTCAGAGTGGGTTTCACCAATTGTAGTGACAATGAAGAAAAAACGGAGGGATTCGCCTGTGTGTGGATTTAAGAGAACCAAATAAATCGGTGGTGATTGATGGATATCCTCTTCCGCATATGGAGGAGATGTTTGTCGAGCTGCGAAGTAGCACACCTTTCTCCACACTGGATCTGCAAAGTGCGTACCACCAGGTTGTATTGCATGAGCACAGCAGGGACCTCACTAGCTTCATTACGCATGAGGGACTGTTTTGCTACAAACGAATCCCTTACGGGCTTGCTTCAGCACCCAGTTGCTTCCAGAGGATGATATCTGCCATTTTTTAAAAACCAGCCCGGAGCTCGGTGTTACCTATACGATGTAATCGTTTTTGGAGGGACTCCCGAAGCACATGATAAAAACCTCAGAGAGGTAATACAACGTATCGATGGAGCTGGGATGAAACCAGCTCTCGCTCTTTTTGATCCAGAGCTATACACCATAGTGACAACTGATGCCTCTGATTATGGTCTTGGAGCGGTCCTGATGCAAATCCATGCTGACAAAACAGAGAAAACCATTGCATTTGAGGACTTATCTCTGGGGCAGACATTTCACATTACGCACTGACCACAGTCCTCTCACTACACTGCTTTCCACAAAAGGATTGGGAAGAGCTGGAATGCGCGTGGCCAGATGGTCCGCATGGCTTCTGTCATTTAATTATGACATTCAGTACAAGCCTGGCTCTGAAAATGTAACAGCTGATTGCTTGTCTCGCCTGCCACTGCCTACTTCAGAGCCAAGCCTGGAGGATGATGTTGAGGTTGTCGCGCTCACATCAACCCTCACTGCTGTGACAGCTGAATAACTCAAAATTGCCTGTACTTCCTGCCCTGTTCAAGCAAAGCTGCGGGAAATGCTTACAAAGTGCTGGCCAGAAACGTCGAAAGGCCTGGATCCTGATCTCCTTCCTTACTTCAGATTGCAAAATGAACTGTCATTACAAGAGGACTGTGTGATGAGAGGTACTCACCACCTTCTTGTCCCAGATGCACTACAGCCACATTTCATCAAATTAGCGCATGACACTCAACAGGGTATAGTGAGGACAAAGCAGCAGTTAAGGGATCTGTACTGGTGGCTGGGAATGGACGCGCACGTAGAGTCCGCAATCAAAGCTTGCATTACTTTTCAGCAGCATGACAAGACAGCTGTGACACACGCATCACCACTGCAGCCAGTTCCTTATCCTGACGCAGCTTGGGAGAAACTGGCAATCGACATAGTGGGGCCCTTCGATTCTGCACCACTGGACTGTCGTTTCGCTATCACACTCATCGATTACCTTAGCAAATGGCCAGAAATTGCCTTCACCTCCCAGGTCACTTCCACTACAGTGATCAAGTTCCTGTCATCTGTCTTCAGCAGAAAAGGTAACCCAAAAGAGTTGATATCCGACAATGGTTCAGAATTCATCTCTTGGGAATTTGAAACCTTTCTGAAAGACAGAGACATTACACACAGAAAGTCAGCAGTCTACTACCCGCAAGCGAATGGAGAAATAGAATGATTCAATCGAAACTTAAAAGAAAGCTTGCTCACTGCTAACATCGAGGGGAAAGACTGGAAAACATTTACAACGGACTTTCTTCAAACATACCGGGCAACCCAACATGCCACAACACAGCGATCACCTGCTGAACTGCTTCATGGGAGAGAGATGCACACCAAGCTTCAAGTATCTGGATTACAGATGCCAAAGGCCAACACACCATCATGCAAAGATACAGCACTCACAGTACAAGAGAAGCAGAACAAGCAAAAGGCGTACACCGACAAACGGCGGCGGGCAAAGGATGTGAACTTTAAATGTGGCTCCTTCGTCCGAGTGAGGAAACCTGGCATCCTCCGAAAGAGACAATCTAAATTTTCAGCACCTCTCCAAGTTATGGAGCGAAGAGCATCTCACACGTACAAACTGCCCGATGGACGGATCTGGAATGCTTCTCATTTAGCGTCTGCCTGTCAAGGGAATGAAAGAGACGATACCGAGCAACCACTCCTTCCTGACATCACCGCACCACCAGCTCAAGACACATCAGAATCTGTGCCAGTCGGCCAGGATGCCAGAGTTCGCAGACCTCCAGTCTGGACACGAGATTATGTGATGATGTAATCTAAAGTTTTTAGAGAGTAAGAAAAGGAAGCTATAATAAACTGTTGCATGTCTAATCTTACTTGTTTTATGGTTAATCCACGCTGTGGTATTACTACATTTCATCTTCTAGTTAACTATATATATTGTTGGTCACTGAGTTATGGTATGCATGTGGTTAAAGAAAGGGGGACATGTGGTGTTGTGCATAGAAGGTACGCTAGAGGGGGCGTGGCCAATAGGAGGAGTTCCGGGTAAAGGACGGAGCGTGGAGAGGATTGGAATGGGACGTGCGTTCAATGTTGGATTGAATTGGACTCTACGGGGGTTGGATTGAAGTTGGATTGAATTGGTTCAATGTTGAATTGAAGCAGTTGGACCTTGCTGAATTCTTCTTACTGAACTTTACGACACAACAGACAGAAAGATTTGGTTGCCACAGGACGAACTACAATCCACTTTAATGAACACATCAATCCGACTCTTGTTTTTCATTATCAATGGACTCACTGCAATTGCAGGCTGATCATATTGAAACTTCTCTAACATCCCCGATCTTGAAACACTTTCTCTAACATATAACAATGCTCACATCAATGGGAGATTCAGTATACATTGTTTAAACGCCAATGAATATCCACTGGAGTTAAGAAATTCAATAACAGCTCTCTGCTTCCTTTGCACATCATTTTTGTCACATGACCGATCACAGTGCCGCTAAACTTAAACATAGGGGCAATACCCCTGGTGCTCACCTGGTATAATAAACAGTATACTGCACTGACTAAAGGTATTTTAAACCAATTTCAGTGGTTTCTAGAAGACAGGGCATCATGTAGAATCATACTAACATAATCATAAGACTTCAAACAAACAAACAAAAAATACCTATTCTGGGGGGGCAACCCCTATAGTGTAGCAGCATAGCAAACCTGTTGTGCATTTTGTGATACAAGCACCAAATTTGGTACACTAGTAGACTATCATATTATGAAAAGATCTGGATATTGGGCCATCTCAGATTCAGAGATTTGATTTTTGCAAGATTTCGATTCGATTGGGATCGAAGAGAACACCTTCTTCGTCTTCTGTACAGTGAAGTTGCCAGCCCTGAATTCTCTGGCTACATCTGGGTGCTTCATTGGGAGTGCAACCGTGTCCCCCAGGTGAACAGGGACCCACCTGGCATAGTTTGTGTGGTCTAAGGCATGGAACCATGGGACCAGTTCCGTCAGGGCATCAAGGTACGTCGTGAATGAAGCCTGCCGCAGAGAACGCACGTAGACCAGTACCAACATCTCTAGTTCCAGCACAGTTGCCCAGTACTGAAAGTTGGGAATGTCTTCTCCTCTCTGGTGACACCAGTCTTCGAACTCAGGCAGGTCTTCTGCATCATCAGCATATGTCATACAGTGGCGTTCATACGCACGGTGTTGCAGGATGTGCAGTGCCGCTGCAGTGATTTGATGAGCTCTTCTTGTGCGGGTGACGTGGGCAGCTCGTAGGAAGGAGTCGGCCGTCCCTGGCGTTGCAATCTCAGCTTGCAAAATCTGCAAATCTTGCAAAAATCAAATCTCTGAATCTGAGATGGCCCAATATCCAGATCTTTTCATAATATGATAGTCTACTAGTGTGCCAAATTTGGTGCTTGTATCACAAAATGCACAATTCTTTTGAATATTTGGGCTAAGCCGCCCCACTACTACCCAGCCCCTGTCCCCCTTCAGACCCCAATTTTTCCAATGCCTTGAACAAACATTGATACATCATGGATGATGAAGGTTGTGGTGATGTTCCATCAGAATTGCATGTGTAGTTTCAGAGAAGAATTCTTTTTCCAGTTATTTTTCCATTCGTGTGTTGGTCAAATTTCCACTCGTTATTTTATCGTCTATGCGTTATTGTTTGTTTCTAGTTCGTTTTGGTTTGAATTTCCTGTAACTCGTAATAAATTAATCGTTTTCTGTTTTCTGCGCGTGCGAGGCCTTGTAGCCTGAGGTTTCCCCCGTCGAAGTTTGTTCACTTAAGTTCCTTCCTTCGTGGTTTTGCTTGGTTCTTAGATTTTTCCCGTCTCTCCCGAACTTCCGCGAACATATACTCTTTGTCTAACGTTTTAAATCCCCCCCTCACCCCCCGAAAAAACAAACATTTATTTCCCTTTCTCCACGTGTGCTGTTGTCTCATCGTGTGCTTCTGTCCACGTGCGCTGTCTTGCCCCGCCCCCATTATCTCCTTGCCTTCCACCTTTTGCCCTGTTCACGTGACGTGAACCCGTTGGTATTTTATGAACTAGCAACGGTACCCGCCCTACAGGCGGGGCTTCAATTGGGAAGCCCAAATGAAAAAGTAAAATATCAGAAATTGAAGGCTTTTTTATTTTAAACGATTCATATAAACATCCGTTGAATCATATCATACGCAAATCATCAAAATCTAAACAGTACATGGCTAAACAGTGCATGGACGATCACGTACCACATACGTCTCGCATCTCGCTCGCTCTCATGTTGTCCCAATAATGATCCTTCAGCAGGTTCACCGACGGAAACCTTGTTACGACTTTTACTTCCTCTAGACAGTCAAGTTCGCTCATCTTTTCGGTGCACCGGCATGAGCCGAGAACGGCCCGTGCAAGGGCTGATCCGAGGATCTCATCAAACTGTCCGATTGGTAGTAGCGATGGGCAGTGTGTACAAAGGGCAGCGACTTAATCAACGTGAGCTGATGACTCGTGCTTACTGGGAATTCCTCGTTCGTGGGACACTGTCTCAAGCCCCAGTCCCCATCACGGATGGTGCTCAGCGGTTTACCCGAGCCTGACGGCGAAGGGCAAGGTCCAGTGTAGCTGGACGCTGGCCCGTCCAGTGTAGCACGCGTACGGCGCCGGACATCGAAGGGCATTAAACGTTCATGAAACATTAAACGTTCATTAAAGGATTACGAAACGAAAAACATTACGAAATTACGTTCACACCGTCACGTCAAACACTACCATGAACACATACATCGTCACAACATCGTCACAATGAGAACATCATCACAATGAATGTTATGCGAACCTGAATGTTATGCGGGAGTCCAAACCTGAGAATGCTGGAGACCAAAGCTGAAATTGGGAAAACTAAATAGCCTATTTTACTCCTGGAGATCCCAGAATTACCTACCCAAAATATATTTGTGATTGGTTCGACAGTTTTTACGTTACCTTCGAAAAGACAGACGGACGGACATTTGGTGAATTATAGTAAGATCGTCACAATAAGAACATCGTCACAATGAACGTTATGCGAACGCGAATGTTATGCGGGAGTCCAAACCTGAGAATGCTGCAGACCAAAGCTGAAATTGGGAAAACTAAATAGCCTATTTTACTCCCAGGGGCCCCAGGATTACCCACCCAAAATATCTTTGCGATCGGTTCAGCAGTTTTTACGGTACCTTCGAACAGACAGACGGACATTTGGTGAATTATAGTAAGATAAAAGATTGTTCTTCATGGTTCTGTTTAAATATGCTTAAACTTTCCCCTGCAGTGTTTTATTCAGTGGTGCATTACAACACGCTGTTTTTCTTCCTATATAAAAGGTTGTTTTTAATTACCTCGTCAACTCTTCCACTTAAAAAAAAATTCAATCTCTTAAAATTCTTCCTCACTACATGCTCTAAATTCACATTCATTCCACCCCTCCTCTATCGTCTTAAACGGATCTCAAACTTGAAAATCACAATAAACCCAATTTGTTATAAATGTTCGTCTTTCATTAATCATCCACTTTCTAAACTCCCTCCTCGCCCCACCCCTCCAAATCTCCCCCCTTGCCCCTCCCCTCCTAAACTCCCCCCTTGCCCCTCCCCTCCTAAACTCCCCCCTTGCTCCTCCACTCCCAAACTCCCCCCTTGCTGCTCCCCTCCTAAACTCCCTCCTCACCCCTCCCCTTCAAATCTCCCCCCCTACCATCCCTCTCCAATTCTCCCTCCTCCTCCCTCCTCCTCAAAGCTGCCTCCTCCCCACTTTGTCTCCCTTCTATCTCTTACCTCCACCTCCTCCAACCTTCTACTTTCCTCAGCCCCCCTCAAACAAACCCTCACTGTGCTTCTTCCCATCACCATCAAACCTTTCGTCCTCCTCATCCTTCCCTTTCTTGTAACACTTCTGTAATCTCTGACACACGATCAACTGCTCTCCCTACCTCCCCCTCTCATCCTTCATTTGACCCTACCCCTCCCCTCCCCTGTCCTCCACCCAATGCTCCCCTTCCCTCCTCATTATAGGGTATGGACCTCAAACATCCGGGGCCTTCGCTCAAACCTGATTGATCTCTCCATTCAGGTTGCTTCTGACAATCCAGACTTGATCTGCTTAATGGAAATTTTTCTCTTTCAAGATGTCTCTGATTCCTTAATATCTCTTCCTGGTTACTCCCTCCTCTGGTATGATAGACCTGAGCCTTGTACTGGTGGTGGGGTTGCTATCTTTATCAAAAACTCTCTTCCTCACACTCCTTGCACTGCCCTCTCTCCACCCCACCCCCAGGAGTACCTCTGGCTACGGCTTCCTCTCTGCTCCCACCTTTTGTTCAGATGTGTTCTGTACCGTCCTCCAAACAGTGATGACTCCATTTACATTTCGCTGTCTGACAACATGGACCAACTTCTATCCACTCATCCCAACTCTCTCTTCCTCATATATGGCGACTTCAACTGTCATCATGCCAGCTGGCTGGGTGTGGGTTCCTCTCTCACCAGCCATGGAACCTCAGCAAAGGACTTCTGCGACTCATTGGGACTGACACAATCTGTCAATTTCCCGACCCGGATCTCACTCAATGGAGTATCTTCTCTTCTAGACATGGTTATGACAAACTTCCCTGCAAATGCCTGCTGCTCTTCTTCTGCTCCAATCGGTTCTTCTGATCATGTGCTTGTTAAAGTGGACATCTCTCTGGCCATTCACAGAGAGCCTCCTCAGCGTCGACGAGTCTGGCATTTCACTCAGGCCGACTGGCACGGTCTGCAAGCAGCCATCATTCATCTGGACTGGTCTCCCATATCTACTGCCTCTGACATCAATTCTTCCTGGGAATTCTTCCAAAGCAAACTGCTCTCTCTCTCTCTCTCTCTCTCTCATGCACAGATTTATCCCATCTCGTCTTCAGTTATCTTACCCTTCCTCCCGTCCATGGTACACTGAATCTTGTGGTGAGGCAGTTGCCCTGAAACAACTTGCCTTTGCCTCTTGGATGGCAAATCCAACTGAAGGCAATCTCAGTTCCTTCCACCAAGCTCGGAACAAGTGTGTGTCTATCCTCAGGAGTGCCAGGAAGCACTATCTCTCCACACTCAAGAATGAACTCTCAAACCTGTCTCTTTCCTCCAAATCCTGGTGGCATCTGGTCAAATCCGTTTCTGGTGTTTGTTCCCCCTCCATTCCCTCCCTTACCTCAAATGGCTACACAGTTGACACCGCACGTGACAAAGCCGAATGCCTCAAAATCTTGTGTCCCAAACCCATCTCTCTCTGTTCCCACCTTTCCCAGTCGAACCCAACTGCTCCTGAACTCTGTGTCCTTCTCTCCTGACAAGGTGGAGAAGTTTTTGTCAAACCTCGACTCTGATTCTGCAACTGGACCAGACGGTTGCCGCTTTATCTCACCCTCTCTCTGTTTTTTTCACCCTCTCTTTTGCTCAAGGTCATCTGCCAGCATCTTTGAAATCAGCAAACCTTACCGCTTTACACAAAAAAGGTGCAAAAACAGATCCTTGCAACTACAGACCAATCAGCCTGCTCCCAATTATCAGCAAAGTCATGGAATCCATCATTGCTTCGGATATCAAATCCTTCCTCTTCTGCAATGGCTTGATCTCCGATCATCACTTTGGATTCAGACCAGGTCATTCTACTCTGGACATGCTGCTCTTGCTGTCTCAACAATGGATGGACGTCCTCAATGCCAAACAGGAAATTAGAGCTGTCTCCCTTGACATATCACGTGCCTTCGATACGGTCTGGCACTGAGCTCTGCTCACCAAACTCTCCTCCTATGGTATCCATGGAAATCTCCACGCATGGCTTGCGGACTTCCTCTCTGGTCATAGTCAACCTGTGGCACTGAATGGATTTCTCTCATCTCCCCTTCCTGTTCAGGTTGGAGTTCCCCAAGGCAATGTTCTGGGCCGTGTGCTTTTTCTGGTCTTCATCAATGATCTGTCCGACTCTCTGGAAAATCCTCTCAATCTCTTTGCTGATGATTCCACTCTCTACCGCTCCATTCCTCATTCCTCATCCCTCAGATCGGCAGTCTGCAGCCTCCTCACTCTCTGGAGACCTGGACAAAATCACAGACTGGTCAAACAAGTTGAGCATGTCTTTCAATCCTGACAAATCTCACACTCTTACTCTGTCTCTCCCAAAAGACCGACTGCACAACCCTCCCATCTACTTTCTCAACAATCCTCTCCAAGAAGTTCTGTCACTCAAGCTTTTGGGTCTCACTATCTGCCATGATCTTTATTGGGAAAACACATTTCCAAGCTGGCCTCCAAAGCCAGTCGCCGACTGGGCATCCTCCGTCGTGCGAAGTCCCTCCTTGGCACACCTGAGCTCCTCACCACATACAAGGCTTTCATCCACAACTCAATGGAATACTGCTCTCCCCTCTGGGCTGGTGCTCCTGCCTCACACCTAGCTCAGCTTCACGCTGTTGAAACCAAAGCTTTTCACCCACTTGGTTCAAAACCAAAGATTCATTGGAATCTCCTGCAATGAAGCTAACTCCGAAGGCCTTTCACTCACTCACCGCAGGCAGGTTGGTGGTCTTTCTGTCTTCTCCCGACTCCTCTCTGGCCTTGCTCCCCCAGCTCTCTCTGTGCTCAGTTCCCCAAACATTCCTACAGGTCGCACAAGACCTGCCAGAAACCCTCTTATGGTTAAACTGACAAAATCTAGGCTCTCTGCTCACCTTCACTCTTTCATTTCTCTTTTTTCTTGCATCTGGAACAAACTCCCTCACTCCCTTCAATCCCACTCCTCCCTCCAGTTCTTTAATACAGCTGTTCACCACCATCTCTTATCTTCCCCCATCCAAAATCTTGATCTTTTCTACCCCCGCTAATTCACCCCAGATCCACTTTTTTGAAATTCCAACTTCTTTCCTGGAAGTCCTTACAGTGTCCATATGTTTTATACCTCTCCCACCTCCCCCCAAGCCCTCTCCCTCCCACAGTTCTCTCGATGTCCCTGCTCTCAAATTTTATCTTTGTGTCCTTCCCCCTCTCTCCCCATCTTGTCTACCGCTCCCCTTATTTTGTGTTTTCTGTGTCGGTTTGACTTTTTGTGTGATTAATGTTAGCTCTTTCACGAGCTTCGATCTTGTATACAAAAAAAAGAAAGAAAGTAAACACCGATTTTGGGGGGCAACCCCACCCAACCCCCCGCGTAGATCCCCAAAGGGGCAGATTTTTTAAATGCCGTGAACAAAATTTCGGTACATCACGGCTGATGAAGGTTGTAGTAAAGTTTCATCGAAATCGTGTTTGTAGTTTCAGAGGAAAAAGCATATTTCTATTTTGGGATGTCAAACCTGGATCCACTTTGATCCTGGTAAACCCCGTTAGACCCCGTTTTTTTAATGCCGTGAACAATCTTTCGTCACAACACAACAAATATAATTGATGCCAAATTTGGTCGCAATCCCATCAGTGCCTTCGGAGAAGAAGTTTCAAGTGTTTACGGACTGATGGACGGATTGACGGACGGACGACACGCCATTGCATAAGCTTCCCTGAACTTTGTTCCAGTTGAGATAAAAATGGGTGGCGGAAGATAAAATCCTTTCACCGTGATCTCGTGTAGCTTGCCTATGACGCTTTTTTGTATACAAGCTCAAGGATCGCAGAAGAGCAGGAACACTGAATGGATCAGGACGCAACCGTAGAGACAGAGAGGAACCCCCAACAGAGGAGTTGAAGGACAAACTAGAGGGAGACTTGACAGATAAGAAAGAGGGGGCAGGGGAAGATGCTCATGGTGGACAAGACGGATACAGAAGCAAACTCGCAGGAAGGAAACACTTGGAATTTGGAACGAGTTGGGCTTAGGGGTGTGGGAGTTAACGGGGTAGAAAATATCATGGTTTTGTATGGGGGAGAGGGGGTTATCTGGGATGTTGGCAACAGATGCGATTACCTCGCTGGTGACTTAGTTTTGCTACGAACCAAATTCGATGCGAAGAGGAGAGAATCATTGGAATGTCTGAATCATATCTGAATCATATCTGATCATGTGGAAAAAAAATTCACATTTTCCAGGAGAACTTTGGTGTGTTGTCCAAGCCCAGCATGAAGAGATCCCTTTTACAGAGTTACAGAGTGCACGTCATCTCGTGCACCGTACAAGCGGATGCGGACAACGTTGTCCCATCTATTCACTTTATTATCTGCTTGGCATGTGGTTTTGGGAAAAGAGTTGGTTCAGTGTTCAGTGCATCAAAGACAACTTCATGAAATTCAAGATACATCATTTAATTTGATATTTTATCTTATGGTAGTATACATGGCCATATTGTAGACATGCCCATGTAATTTTCACTGAGGATATGTACACGTACTTTACAAAAAGGGCCTTGTGTTAACTTTATTTTAAATAACTTCATTTAGCTACAAATGTCAGTGAAGTGAACTGTAAATTGAATTAAACTCACTCTGGGGTGGGAGCTACACCACTCCTGTAGTTTCTACTGTATTGACTATTCCAGTGGCCTCTTCAACACTACCACACCCTATGGCCTCCTCCACTATGTGGCAACCCATGGTCTGTGGGGTTACCATCCCCATGAGCTCTATTGGGCCCTCCATGGACTTTCTACTGCCTCCGTGGGTTCTACTATGCCACATATGGGCTTTCCACTGCTCCCTTGGGGGGCTCTGAACTGCCCAAATGGGGGCTCTGCTGCTCTACTGCGCATGGGATCTGCACTGCTACATACCACGCGGTTTAACCCTCAACTTGCTCCAGGGTCCTCGATATTTTACCAGGAGATGTCTAACCGATCCAACACAACTCTCATACATACCACTCCAGTCACTCTCCTTTGGTGCCACACCAATCTTCGCCATACCAAGCAGGCCAGCCATGGGAATGGCCTTCAGCTTTGCTGCCATTTACCACCCGATGGCTGCCATTTCATCAATTTGCTGTCGACTTTCTTCAAACGTGGCTTTTACCAGGGCCATCATTTGGGCCAGAAGGTCGCCACCTGGGAACATCATTCCAGAGCAGTTGCTCGGGACCAGGCTGCTTGGTGGGGTCTGGCTAATGTGGGTGGGGTGGTTTAACGTTATCCTCACTCTCAAGCGGCCCATCTACCGCATTTCCATTGATGTTGCTGAGGCATCCATGAAATTCCCATCCTCCTTTGGGCCGTGTTCATATTCCATAGCATTTAAGAAAATTTATTTGAAAAGAAATGGTTGCCTCTTAAAAATGCCTGATTTCTAAAATGACTTTAGTGCCAAATCTCACTCCATTTAGAATCAGAATTTTGGATTCGGGTAACTTCCCACCACATCACCTAGGTTTAATCCTGATCCTGATAACCAATTGGAGTGCACTCAGTCTCCCTAATGGGAAATGTGAGACTGCTGAAGAACGTCCAAGACGCTGAGCGGAGCCATTCCACACAAGCCACTGGTGTCAGGAGTGAGGATTAATTAATTTAGCGGCATGCCGGTTCCAGCATGCACGTATGGATATGAGAAGGATTGGATAATGCTGGAGGACGATCCTGCAGCTCAAAATGCACAACCACTAACTTTAAATGCAACAAGTTCATTAAATAGTGGGAAAGGTCTCTCCTCTTATGGTATCCATGGAAAAATCCACGCACGGCTTGCGGACTTCCTCACCCTCTCCCTTCAGAGGCAACATGTGGCTTTAAGGGGAATTCTTTCATATCCTCTTCTTGTCCAGGCTGGAGTTCTTCAAGGCAGTGTTCTGGGTCCTGCGCTTTTTCTGGTCTTCATTAATGATCTCTCCGACTCTCTGGAAAATCCTCTTTATCGTTTTTGCTGATGACTCTACCCTCTGCCGCTCCATCTCTCATCCTGCAGATCAGCAGGCAGCTGCCTCTTCACACTGTGCAGACATGGAAAAAAAATCACAAACTGGTCAAACAAGTGGAACATGTCCTTGAATCCTGACAAATCTCACACTCTCATGATGTCTCTCTGGAAAGACTGTCTGGGAAAACCCTCCCATATACTTTCTCAACAATCCTCTTGAAGAAATTCTGTCACTCAAGCTTTTGGCTCTCACTATCTGCCATGATCTTTCCTGGAAAAATCACATTTCCAAGCTGGACTCCAGAGCCAGTCACCATCTGGGAATCCTCCATCATGCGAAGTCCTTCCTTGGCACACCTGAGCTCCTCACCACATACAAGGCTTTCATCTGCAGCTCAATGGAATACTGTTTTCCTCTCTGGGCCGGTGCTCCTGCCTCACACCTAGCTCGGCTTTACGCTGTAGAAACCAAAGATTTAGGATCATTGGAATCTCCCGCGATTAAGCTAACTTCGAGGACCTTTCACTCTCTCACCGCAGGCAGGTTGGTGGTCTTTCTATCTTTTACCGACACCTCTCTGGCCTAGCCCCCCCTGCTCTGTCTGTGCTCTATCTCCCAATATTCCTGCAGAACTCACAAGATCTGTCAGCAACCCTCTTCTGGTGAAACTGCCAAAATCAAGACTCCCTGCTCACCTTCACTCTTTCATTCCTCTTTTTCTCACCTCTGGAACAATCTCCCACACTCTATTCAATCCCAGTCCTCCCTCCAGGTCTTCAAAACAGCTGTTCACCACCATCTATTGTCTTCCTCCATCCAAAACCTTGATCTTTTCTACCCCCGTTAATCCACCTCCTTTAAATTCCGTTTTCTTTCCTGAAAGCCCCTGTAGTGTCCATGTTGTTTATCCCATGTACCCCACCCCAGCCCTCTCCCTTCCACAGACCCCTTGATGGCCCTGTTCTCCACTGTTGTTGTACTTCCCTCTCTCTCTCCCCTCTTGTCTCGCACTCCCTTTATTATGTGTTCTATGTGTTACCTCTTACAGTATATGAGCCTCGACTATGTATACAAAAAGAGGTGGCACAGTAATAGAGAGTGACTGCCCAATATCCCACGCAGGAAGGTAGGAACTAACTAACTAATCCAGTGTGAATAGATTTATACAGAAAAATCCAATCAGTACATTTAACCTGAAGGAGACAGATTCAACTTCTCTCAAACTATTCTTATGTGGGTAGACTCTGACAGGAGCATAAGATGAACAGGAGTAGACAGAACTGTGTGTTGTCGGTGTGTGTGTTCTTCCATGCTCTATAGCACTGGGAGGAGCAACTCAGGATGGTCTCACATGCTGTTAGAGACACCAATGGGTCCTATCTGTAGTGTGCCTACATCAGGCGTCTCTCTCTGTCATCTCTTTCTGTCACCTTCCTTTGTCTGCCTGCTTATCCTTGCTGCTGCCGCATCTCCCTGTGTCCACTTGTATCTGCCTGTATCCTATTCCATCTCCTGTTTTGCATCTCACCTGCACCTCCCAGTATCTGTTGCCTTTTAGAACCAAACAGATTTTTAGAACCTTCTAGAAACAAACCAATGAGATTTTCCCGTAATGTAATAAGGGCACACGCGGTCAACCAGCACCCCCCTCCTAGTGAAACTGTCTAAATCCAGAACCACCGCTCACCTCAACTCACTTATTCATCTTTTTTCGCGCCTGTGGAATCACCTTCCACACTCTCCCCCACGTCTTCAAGACAGCTGTTCACCACCATCTCAAGTCACCCCCCATCCAAAACCATGGTCTTTTTTACAGCGTACAGTATGCTGTAATGACATTACAGACTTAATCGCATCACATCACCCCTGTCATGTGACCAGATCCTTAGCTGTGATTGGTGTACGTTTGTGAGGGACAAACATATGTACATACATACATGCATACATACATACATAAAACATACATATACATATAGTGGGTGGGGGTAATATGGACCCTGGGGGAATATGGACCCCACTGAATTTCCCATGATGCACTGCATCAAGCCTCGTCTCCATATCACGGGATAAACAAGTATGGCCGACCAGCAAGTGAACAACTGAAGTTGATTCAAACTCTTTAATGATGGTAAGTGGCAAACTTCCAAAAGTTTTCATCTCAAATTTTACAATTCATAAGCATGCAGTACTGTGTATGTACATGTAGTCACCAGCTTGTTTTATGAGTGGTGTCCCTGGCTGAGTACACGTGAGAGCTGTCTACAGCACCACTGTGTGTAGAAAACTCCATCCCAGCCCATATGTACTGGGCATGCTGACATGATCGAGAGGCATGGTGTGGGGAATATGGACCCTTTCGTCGTGTCTAATATGGACCCATTTCCATATTCCCTGCGGTCGATGTCCATATTCCCCACACAGGAAGCTAATAGAATAAGTCCACAAAACAGCATGTTCACTGTCAAAATTTGAATCAAATAAATTTTTCTGCACCGAAATATGTGACTAAGCAAAACTAGGCATGGTCCAAGTAGCCATCAAGTATCGGCTGTTTGTTAACAGCCGATAACATGTACACTTGATTCTGTATAAACATCCGACAGTGACTATGCACTGTCGGAGATTTAACTCGCCCCGAAAAAGCGTAATCATCACATCCTCTCCTTCTAAAAGACGTTTGATCGTGGAACATCAAGAACAAGAGAGAAGGGCATTGAAGAAAGGGCCAACACGCGAGAAGCAGAATCCTATATCCCCAACTAATTTGAAAGCGAAAAAAGGCAACAGACCACGAACAAAGCGCGGTCCTCCAGTTCGAAAGCAGGTTACCAAGTCTGCAAAGCAACACAGAAAAGGTCCTGAAAACTGCATGAGTAATGTCTCCTGCATATATTGCAATGAGTTATTTGTTGATCCACCTGAATTTTCTTGGATCCAATGCAGTGCTTGCAAGCAATGGGCCCACGAAAACGAAACTGACTATGAGGGTAAAGGTGCTTTCGTCTGTGACGAATGTCGCTAAGGTTGTTGTTCACTGAAAATTCGGAAAGTAACATTTGTCCCAGGGAACATTTGTCGAAAAGAAACTGTACTTACCACATTGAGGTAATATGGACCCGCGGTCCATATTACCCCAATGGGGGTCCATATTCCCCACGCTGTTTGGAATATGGACACTGATGGCATATTTTTATTTGTCCCCTCAATCATATGTCTTTGATTTTATTCAACCCAAACTGCACGGGGATGTAGTCTGTCTGGTTGTCTAAATAAACCATTATTTGGAAATTTTCCTTGTCTATTTGTATAGCCTCTATCGGGACTTTGGCTTAGGGGTCCATATTACCCCCCCCCCCCCCTACCCTATGAACATATGGACAGACAAACACTGTTTTAGATGGCTTTGCCCTATTGGCTACACCGTAAAAACAATGAAAAAGATAAATGATGAAGAATTAACCGCATTTAACTGCTAAGTCATTTTTGTAACAACTAGCGTGCCTCGGCGCGCTCTGCGTGCCTCACCACATGTCGTTTCAGAGGGATAGGCATCTTTGACCATTTCGGTGTCTTTTGGGTCTTCAGGGTCTTTAGAGTCTTCATGGTGTTTTGGGTCTTCAGGGCCATTTGGATCTCCAGGGTATTTTGCATCTTCTGGGCATTTGAGGGTATTTTTGGGTCTTTGGGGTATTTTGGGTCTTTGGGGTATTTTGGGTCTTCGGTGTCTTCAGGGGCTTTTGGGTCTTAAAGGTCTTTTAGTTCCTCTGGGTCTTTAAGGGTCTTTGGGGTATTTTGGTTCTTTGGGGTATTCAAGGGTCTAAAGGGTCTTTGGGAGTCTTCAGGAGCTTTTGGGTATTAAGGGTCTTTTGGTTCCCCTGAGTCTGTAAGAATATTTTGGGTCTTCAGGGTCTTTTGGATCCTCTTGGCCTTTAAGGGTATTTCGGGTCTTTGGGGTGTTTTGGATCTTTAGAGTCTGTTGGGTCTTCATGGCCATTTGGGTCTTCTGGGTATTTTGGATCCTCTGGTCCTTTAAGGGTATTTTGGGTCTTTGGGGTGTTTTGGGTCTTCAGAGTGTTTTGGGTCTTCTGTGTGTTTTGGGTATTCGGGGTATTTAGGGTCTTTGGGGTGTTTGGGGTCTTCATGGTCTTGATGGTCTTTTGGGTCTTCAGGGTCTTTAAGGGTATTGTACACCGCTCCTTTCCTATGCCATCTCCAGGAATTGCAAATCGTCATTGCCGGGCACCAAAGGGGGCTCGGCAGTGACGCACGCTGAGAGTACTCAGTTTTCACTATGGTTTCTTTCTTGTTTTCTTTCTTGCTTTCTTGCTTTCTTGTTTGTTTGTCCGGGCGATATCTCAGCCATCCTTTAAGCTAGAAAGCTGAAATTTCGGCACAATAATGAGCAAGTCCTTTGTCAAAAACGTTATTTTTTTTTTTGGGGATTAATCAAGAAATTGAGGAGTTATTTAATTATTAGCGATTAATTAAGTACCTATTTAATTAATCAAATTTCCTTTCTCTTCTGACCATTAACTCAGGCACCTTTTGAGTCAGGAAGCTGATATTTGGACATGCCAATGACCAGGTGATTTGGCTGCAAAGGCTATTTTTGATTTATTAATTAATCAATTAATCGATTTATTATTTTATTATTTTATTAATGACAATTTTTTTTTTTTTTTAAGTTACAGATTCTGATAAAATGGTGGTGGTTTATGTGTTCTCTGACCGAATTGATTAATAATTAAAAAAATTTATGATTATTATTTATTTATTTTCATTATTAATTATTTATTTATCTTCTTTCTCATTTAATAATAATAATAATGCATTTATTTTATATAGCGCTTTTCAGGAAGCCCAAAGACGCTTACATTTCGCATTTGGCCAATATCTCAGGCACCCTTTGAGCTCAGAAGCTAATATTTGGACATGAGTGACCAGGTGATGTGGCTATCAAGGATATTTTTGATTTATTGATTAATCAATTAATCAATGTATCGATTAATTATTTAATTATTCGATTAGTTACTAAAAAAATTTTTTTCCCCCCAGTTACAGATTCTGATGAAATGGTGGTGGTTTATGTGTTCTGTGACCGAATTGATTGATAATTTAATTTTTTAATGATTATTATTTATTTATTTTCATTATTAATCATTTATTTATTTTCTTTCTCATTTGGCCAATATCTCAGGCACCTTTTGAGCTGGGAAGCTAATATTTGGACATGACAGTGATCAAGTGATGTGGCTATCAAGGATATTTTTGATTAATTGATTAATCATTTAATCGATTCATTATTTATTGATTAATCGATGAATTACTTATTGATTAATCAATTAATTATTTAATTTTTTATTAATGACTTATTTGATTAAATTTCTAAAAGATACATCTTCGGATGAAGCACGAGTGGTTTTGTTATGGTATTAGCCAATTGATTAAGAAAATATTTTGTGATAATCTTTTATTGATTTTAATTATACAATTAATCAATCAATTAGTGTACACCTCTCCCTCCCAATGCAGCCTCTATGAGCTGCACTGCGGTATTGCCGGGCGCCAGAGGCGCCCCGGCAATGCCGCGCTGTAGGATATTTAATTATTTGGCAAGGGGGCGGTGTACTTTGAATGTATGTGTACTTGTTTTGGGTTTTTATTGATACTAGGTGTGTCTCCTGTTGGTTCACTGACTGATTTAATCAAAATACAGCATGTCTATTTGTGAGTGTGAGTGAGGATGTAATTGAAGTAAAACACAAGAAAAGCTTCTTTTATAACACATAATTGTTAGAGTGGTGGCTGTGGTTGTTGATGTCTGTGTTATTTGCGTGTACGTCTTTTCAATTTTTATGCCTCCACCGACGAAGTCACCGGAGGCATTATGTTTTTGGGTTGTCCGTCTGGCTGTCCATCCATCCGTCCGTGTGTCTGTCGGTCCTTGATAGGTTTTTGTTACCGCGATAACTTGAGAACGGCTGAAGGAATACAAGTCAAACATGGTGCAAATATTATGAGGTAAAGATTAACTGAATAGATTTTGGGGTCATGAGGTCAAAGGTCAGAGGTCATGTTAGGTTAAAATCCTACCGCCGTGATAACGTGTGATCCAGTGAAATGATTTTGACCAAAGTGATACAAGTATATATTATGATACAAAAATGAACTGATTTGATTTTGGGGTCAGTAGGTCAAAGGTCAAAGTCTCTTATAGGTTTATAACATGAGAACGGCTTAATGGATCTAAATAAAACGTAGTCCAGATATGTATAATGAGGTAAAGATGAACTGATTATATTTGTGGTCATGAGGTCAAAGGTCAGAGGTTATGTTGGGTAAAAATTCTGTTACTGAGATAACTTGTGTACCAGTCAGGGAATTTTACAAAACTTGGTGTAATTATATATTACTAGGGCATGCCCGTACTATATATTGTTACAGATACGACTTTGATGGTATGGTGGGCCGAGCGGGATGGCCGCCGTATCCGTACAAGTTACCCCGATTGCACCCGGGGTTGACTAATCGCGCTATGCTGGCTCAATAGGAAAGAGAAGACACCCGGCTGGGTTATAATGACACAATACGACACCAGGGGTTCAGTTCTCAAGTATATTCGTACGGAAAAAGGTTAGATTACAAGGACAAGAGGGAAACATAGGAAGGTGGGCACTTAAACACACTCTTATATTAACCCTAGACAGACCACAGATAAACGGGACAAGGCTCACTCACACGGGGTTTGATGGCCAGGAAAGCGGCAGTCGATGGCTCAGGTGCACCTGGCTCAGGGACAGAATCGCGTACGTTGGTGTCCAGCAGATGCGGGGAGGTCGCTCAGCGCTCGTGGGTCGCGACTTTGGTGGAGATGCCGGGGAGGTCGCTCAGCGCTCGGGAGGGTGGCGTCTTGTCCTTCCAAGCTCGGGGCGCATCTGACGTCACGTCCGGCGCGGGGCCGCGTATATCCGGCGGGGAGTCACGCCCTCGCTCGTTAGCTCCGCCCCATATGGCATCGGCCCATGGCTTCTCATTGGGTGCGGGGGTTACCGGCTCCGCCCTTGACGAGGGGCCGACAGGGAGCCCCCTTCTGGGTAACCCCGTCGAGCACATGTTCAATGGCGGCCAACCGAGCCGGAGTGAGGACGCAAAGCCGCTGTTGTTGTGGTTGTTGTTGGAGCTTGAGATGATGGGAAGAGATGCGGGGAGGTATGGGAAGGTCCTAAACTCCTACTGGTGCCATATCATCACATTCTGGTGCAACGAAGAGTCATAATTAATGGAAACAAGTCCTTAACTGACATAGATTAAGAATAACTAGCAAGATGTCCTATAATTGTCTACGTGTGGTGCGGGGGACCTGGGCACGACATTTAATGGGGGAATGAAGGGGAAGATCGGCTCTAATGGGTGTTGTTTACAGACAATGGGACTAGGGAATGGGGTAAGGGGAGAGTTGGGGAGTATCGGAGAAGATAGGGGAATATTTACAAGCGGATATGGAGGTCAAATTCCATATTCGCAACATTGCACCCTTCTCTACCCTCGGGGCGTCCCGACCCGATAAATTTTTACCTACTTTAGTGTGGCACGCAATGTAGTTCCCTCTACTATTAACTCTACCCTGAGTGCGACAGTTTTATAGATATTCACAAATGAGTAAATATGTCCCCCTGCGACGTTGCACCCTTCTCCTCTCAGAAACACACCCACAGGATAACCGAATCCGGAAAGAATCCTCAAACTAAACATACAGCCGGTAGGGAGCATTATTTACAAGACTACGCTGATATTTACACTACGATCCAGGACCTGTTTTTGGAGGAACACATGCAGATGTTATGCATAGAGAGAGCGCGCTTGCCAACATCGATACACCAACCCACGAGTGCTCTGTGGCCGACGGCCTTTAATAACGTGCAGAGCACCCTTTCCCAGCATCAAAAGCACCACCCCACCACCAATCGGTGCAGTCACCATTGTTCATTGGAATAAAAATAACTTCAACAACCCCTAACCCTGCAGGTGTCTCTTGCTCTTCTTGTGGTGCACTTGGTGGTGTTATCTATTAGTGGTTCACCTGTATGGCATAGGTGCCACGTTGATCCATAGGTCCATCCCCGGGTGGTGCTTGGCCGCAAACGAACTGCGGTCCATTGTGGGTGGCCACAAACATTGCGGTCCATATGGTGTACCGATCCAGGCAGCGAACAGCGAAAGTGCAGGCCCACAACTGCGCAGCCAGCACCTCTCTCTCCTCTCTCTCTACCCCAAAGCCAGATCCTCGGAGGTGGGAGACAAAAGAAGAAACAAGTGAGTAAGGTGGTAAGGGCGCAAAAGTGCACGCAATGTAAGGTGATGCACACTGGGGGCACATGGGAACCAGGTGAGACAGGTACGTTCCTATCGTACGCCCCCCCCCCCCACCAGGTAACCTACATGGCCCCTCCCTTACCCCTTACTGTATCCACAAAACACAACACTACCCATAAACATCTACTTTACAAATCAACAAACATCCCTACTGTCTTCCCCGTTCCTCCCATATACCAAATTCGTCTTCTCTCCCTCCTAACCAATCAAATTTGCCATTTTCAACTCTCATCAAAATTTGCCATTTTCAACTCAACATCAAAATTTGCCATTACCAATTCATCATCAGTCCCTCCTAGGGAGGGAGAGATGGAATCACCCCAATGTCTCATCCACGTCGTGATGCGTCTCACAAATCCAACAGCAATTCTCATTTCTGCAACACAAACAAAGAAAACACAGGTGTGGAGTCATCATCATCACCACAGGTAAGTGGCTGCGTATGGTGCGACAGGTTCATCAATCCTAACTATTTCCTAAGTGACTTTAACAACTTTACACTACCCGGGGTCTCTCTCCGGCCAAACCATTGGCCCTCTTACACTATGGGTTCTAAAAACCAATTCCCATTGGCCAAACTGTGGTGCTCTTCAATTTGGGGTCTCACTCCCCCGATTCATCTCCCGGTGCCCTCGCACAATTTCTGGGCTGCGGCGTGTACCTCTCCCAGTGGGTCTACCCACCTGCACACCTCCACCACTGCAGTTGCCTCCGAGCTTACCTGCTCCTTGCCCTAACCTAACTACCTGGGGAAGGCCCTCTGGCACTCTCCCCACTCGGTGCCCTCTCTGGCACTGGGCTACCCGGGTCCATCCTCCGGATCCTCGGGCCCCATCCACAACTCTACCGGCTCCCAGAGCCCACCTGCGGCCTCACCTGGCCGACATCCTCACAGTGGTGGAGTGCCCAACCAACTACACACACTAACAGGCTACACGCCCAGCCATTTCCACAACACTAATGCACCCATTCACAACACCATTCTGCAACCGCACCACAAATGCCAATATTCAACCACAATTTACCTGCACCCTCTACCTAACACTTACACTACCCGCCCCGGGTGCTCGTGAAAGGGGGTCCACTCTTCCCCCATCCACACCTTCGCACCATGCACACCACTCCGTACCACTTACTCCAACTCTCTCCACACACCTGTACTTGCACACCTGTGCTCTCACACCTGGTGCCACCTGCACCCTTCTCTCCCCAAGCGCATTCGCGCTGATCCACACACTCACTACTCATACACTGCTCCACACACCTGTCCAGTTGCACACCTGTGCAATCACACCTGTTCAATTCTCACAAACACGGCATCATCTCAGCTAACTACTCCCTTCTGAAACTTGCGCTTCCCAGTCGTCCCTTTAAACTATTGCGCTCCCTCGTCATTATCATCCATACTAATCTACCTGCGTCCCCACTACAGGTATCAGTCACTAACTAATCTTAACGTTACCTAATGTCACTCTTCGCTAGATCCCTACACACCATATCCTAACCCACCCGGGCTAGTTTTCACTGCCATACACCCCATAAGCTATTGCTCATTTGCCCCACACACATGGGAAAGGTGGCAGGGATGCCACCCTCTCCCACCGGGCCTATCGCTCCTCAATCCCCCAGTCCTCTGGCACTAATAAGCCCCCCTTTATTCAGAGGTACTGGGTCCCGCCTCGGCATCTAAAGCCGAGGCGATCCACGGGGGCGCCTGCTCGCCGGTGTAAGGTCTTATCCGGTCGGCGTGGACGATCCGAGGGAGGGCTCGTGGCCCCATTTTGATCTTAAAGACCACGTCACAGATTTGCGACAGGACGACTCCTGGGCCTTGCCAGGGGGAGGTGAGTTTTGGGCACCTTCCCTTCCGCCTCCGGGGATTAAAGAACCAAATCTTCATCCCCGGAGCGTATTGACTCCCCTGGCTCCGGTCGTCGTACCTGCGCTTCATCTTTTCCCCCGCCAGATGGAGTTGGCGGCGGGCGAAGGCATGGACTAGCTCCATGCCTTCCTCTAGGTGACGTGCGTACCCCTCCCTCGGCGGGTTAACCACTGTGTCTGGCACGGGACCGCATAGCAAGTCGGCGGGAGCCCGTAACTCCCGCCCATACATAAGCAACGCTGGACTGCATGCGGTGGCCCCGTGCTGGCTGGTTCGGTAGGCCATGAGCAAGTAAGGGAGATGTTCGTCCCAGTCATCCTGACGGGTGGTGGTGAACAGTGCCAGTTGTTGGATTAAAGTTCGGTTGAATCTTTCCACCATCCCGTCAGATTGAGGTCTTAAAGGCGTTGTCCTGGTTTTTCGAATTGACAGGAGACTGCACACATCTTTTAGTAATTTGCTCTCAAAATTTCGTCCCTGGTCGGTGTGCAACTCCTGTGGAATCCCATGCCGGCACACAAATCCTTCCACGAAGGCCTGCGCTACCACCCCTGCTTCTTGGTTGGGGAGGGCGTAGGCCTCCGGCCACTTGGTGAAGTAGTCCATCACAACGAGGATATACTTATTACCTTGGCGGGTGCGGGGCAGCGGTCCTAGAATATCCATAGCCACCCGCTCAAGGGGGGCCCCCACCTGATGTAATTGAAGGGGGGCCCTCATCCTCCGTGCTGGTCCCTTTTTGGCAGAACAGGCGTCGCATCTCCGACACCAGTCCTGTATGTCGCGCCCCATATTCACCCAATAGAACCTCCGGCGGACCCGAGATATTGTCTTTGTCCTGCCCAAATGGCCGCCGGAGCGGGTACCATGCACCTGTTGCAATATGACGTTCTTGAATTTGTCAGGGACTATCACCAGCCAGGAAGTTCGATCAGAGGGAACCTCCACCCACTTGCGATACAAGATGTTGCCTTTCAATTCCAGGGTCTGCCACTGAGCCCAATATGCCTTTGTCTGCGCCCCGAGGGGGGTGACCTCTTCCCCCTTTGGTCTTTGCCCCAATGTGACCCATTGGAACACCGGCCCCAGAACAGGATCCTCCTGCTGGGCCGTGCTCCAAGCCAACTCTCCAAATTCCTCGTCCGCGGTTAGTGGCAAAATTGGCCCTCTCACCCGGGTTGCCCGGACGACGAGAATCGGGGCGGAATCGCCCAATTGCTCCCTCTCCTCGTGTCTCGCACAAAATTTACAGTTTTCCCCCAGACAAGGACGCCGAGAGAGTGCGTCCGCATTACCATGGGCCTTCCCGGCCCTATGGGCCACATCAAAATCGTACTGCTGCAACTTTTCCAACCACCTTGCAATTTGGCCCTCCGGTTCCTTGAACCGAAGGAGCCATTGCAAGGAGGAATGGTCAGTTCTAACCAAAAATTTCCGCCCGTACAAGTACGGGTGGAAATGGTTCATGGCAGCCAGCATAGCCAATAACTCTTTGCGAGTGACGCAATAATTTCTCTCGGGCCTACTTAAGGCCCGACTATAATAACCAATCACTCTCTCCACGCCCTCCTGTGTCTGAGACAAAACTGCGCCCAATCCTTCCTGGCTCGCATCCGTGTCCAGGGTAAATGTCCCGTCACTAGTGGGGTAAGCTAGAAGGGGTGCGGATGTTAGACACCCCTTCAATTTTTGGAAGGCCTCGTGGCACTCCCGTGTCCAATTAAATCGCGTCCCCTTCTCCGTAAGCCGGTGGAGGGGACGGGCCAACTCCGCAAATTTCGCCACAAAGCGCCGGTAGTAGGAGCAGAGTCCCAAAAATCCCCGCACCTCTTTGATGGTACGTGGTGCGGGCCACTCCTCTACCGCTTTAATTTTGTCTGGGTCTGTTTTTACCCCCTCGCGGCCAATCACGTGACCTAGATAGGCCACCTCTCTTGCAAACAAAGTGCACTTACTCGGGTTCAGCTTCAACCCTGCCTGTCTGAGGCACCCGAACACCTGGTCCAAATTAGCTAGTGCCTGGGGGAACGTTTGGGCATGTACCAGGACGTCATCCAGGTACACCAGGCATGACTGCCATGGCATGCCGCCTAGTACATGCTCCATCAATCTTTCAAAGGTGGCGGGGGCGTTACACAAACCAAACGGCATCACAGTAAACTGATACAGTCCCTTACCTGTGGAAAATGCCGTTTTCTCCTTCCCTGCCCTATCCATCTCCACCTGCCAATACCCACTCTTGAGGTCCAAAGTTGTGAACCAATTTGAGCCCGCAACGGCATCGAGGGTGTCATCAATCCTTGGCAGGGGATATGAGTCCTTGAGTGTCACGTTGTTTAGCTGGCGATAGTCCACGCAGAACCGCGTGGTCCCATCCTTCTTTTTGACCAGCACAACAGGTGACATCCAAGGACTTCCCGAGGGCTCGATCACACCTGCGTCGAGCATTTTTTTAACCTGCTCGTCAGCTTCCGCCCTCTTGCTCCAAGGGAGCCGTCGGGCGGCCTGACGAATAGGCCGGGCCTCACCGGTGTGGATCTGATGTTTCACCAGGCCCGTACGTCCAATATCCTCGGTGGACAGGGAGAAGAGGTCCAAATGGGACCCAACCAGTTTGTGTAAGGCCTCCCTCTGGGTACCTCCCAACTCTACGCTACTACGATCTACCATCTCGCAAATGGGATCGGGCCAATTCCTACTTGTTATTGAAGGCTCCCCCCGGGGTCGGCTCGGCTGGACGTTCTCGCCCCTCACTGTCGCGACTTCCTCAACTGGGGTGCAGCCAGCTACCCTCGTGCCCCTTACTATAGTGCGTGGTTCTGTACTCACATTTACTACTCGGACGGCCACTACCGGTCCGTCCGTTTTTACAAGGGTGCGGCCCACGATTAAACCCGGTATGGACTGCGCTGCCACCGGTTCGACCAGGCCGCAGGACTCCTGCCATGTTGGGCGAGCTGCCCACCGGGCCGGCACTATCGCCTCGGCCCTGGGGGGAATGGTCACGGCCTCGGAAGCCTCCAGCTCCGCTCTCTCGGCCGTGCTCACTCCCCCTAACGGCAGCTCTTCTACTCCCACCTGCAGGATCCCCCGGCACAAGTCGATTTTACAACCGCTGGCAGTCAACAGGTCCAACCCTATTAAACATGGGTCGCACACCTCCGCCACCCAAACATCTATCTCCCTCCTTACCGACCCTAACTTGAGGGTCACAGAACCACGCCCTATGATCGGGGCCGTTACCCCGGTAGCAAGCTGCAAACTATAATTTTGCAGGCGCTGGATCTTATCCCAGCCACCTGCGCTCGAATCAAGGACCACAGGGCTGATGATCGTGGCGCTAGCTCCTGTGTCCACGACGGCGTCTACCCCCACGCCGGCAATTTTGCATCTAATTGTCAGGCTACCGGTTCCAATTTGGCCACAATAAATGACCTGTCGCGTCAATGAGGGCTCTCCTCCATCCTCTGCTGCCGAACACCGCCCTACGTGCCCGACACCTTCTAGTTTCCCGGGGTCTGGCGGGGGGGTGTCTGGGGTCGGCTAACCCGCTCCCCCCTGGGCGGAGTTGAGGACCTCAACTGCCGGGGATCATCCCGGCGCGCGTTTCGACAGTGCCGCGCCAGGTGACCCAGGCGGTTGCAGGTATAGCACCTCACCTGATAAGGTGCTTGCCTCCGGAATTCCAAATTCCCCCCCCTGTAGGTCCGAATTGGATTACCCGCTCGTGGTCCACCGCGGGCCACCTCCGGGGCCGCCTGCCATGGTCCAGGTCCTGCCAGGCGCTGGTCCACCAGCCTCCGGACCATGCCCGCCAGGTCAGGACCCACGTCGGGGGCGGGCCCCCTAAGGGGTCCGCCCTCCATCGGGGGTCCCATCTGGCGGACCGCCATTGCGAGACGCTCGCCCCCCCGGGCCAGGGGCCTCGCTGCTTCCCAACGGGCCGCAGCGTCAGCCGCCTGGCTCAGAGTCTGCGGGCGCCACATGGCGAGCTGTTGCCGGAGCTCAATATCCGGGAGGGCCTGGATAAAATGGTCCAGCGCCAGGCTTTCCCGGGAATCCGCTGCCATGCTAGCATGTGCGATCCCCACTGCGCGGCGAATGTCGTGGGCAAGTTCCCCGATGGCTTCCTGGGGCTTGCGCTTTCGCAGCGCGAGCTGAGCTTTAACAAGCTCGCTCTGCTGTTCTATTCCAAATCGATTAATTAGGGCGTCGCGGAGGGCTGGCAGGGTGAGAGCACCCGCTGGTAATGCCGTCAGCACCTCCGCCGCCGCGCCGCGCAATGCGGCCACCAGGTGTACTCCACCTTCGTCCTCACCCCAACCGTTACCCTTACACACACAGTCGAACTGCGCCAGGTACGCGCGTAGATCACTCTTGCCGTCATACGGCGCGAGTGGGACCTTGTGGGACCACCTCGTATGCGAGTCGTTGCCCGCCGGCCGGACCCCGTGCGTCGCCCCTTGCGGGGTCAGCGCGGGGCCGAACCGGCCGGGCCCCCACAGTACACTACCCCCAAGGGGCTCTCGTGCCTCCCCGGTCCCTCCAACAACTACCCCTGTTGGTGTCGATGCATGGGTCACACCTCCGCAACCCGCTACCCATTCCATACCACCACAACCTTGCTCACCCACACCTCGCACCTCTCGTTCCATACCCTCCGGACCAGCCATACACCTCACTCTTGGCCTCTCACGAACATCCGGGTCTATCTCGACCCCCAAGCTTATTAAATCACCTGGCGCATCATACGCACGACCATATTGGTCACCACTTACACCGGGTCCTCTTTCTCTTCGCTTCTCCTCCATCACCTGCGAATCCCTCATCCGGTTAATGAGCACATCATCCCACTCCTGACACCAATTGTTACAGATACGACTTTGATGGTATGGTGGGCCGAGCGGGATGGCCGCCGTATCCGTACAAGTTACCCCGATTGCACCCGGGGTTGACTAATCGCGCTATGCTGGCTCAATAGGAAAGAGAAGACACCCGGCTGGGTTATAATGACACAATACGACACCAGGGGTTCAGTTCTCAAGTATATTCGTACGGAAAAAGGTTAGATTACAAGGACAAGAGGGAAACATAGGAAGGTGGGCACTTAAACACACTCTTATATTAACCCTAGACAGACCACAGATAAACGGGACAAGGCTCACTCACACGGGGTTTGATGGCCAGGAAAGCGGCAGTCGATGGCTCAGGTGCACCTGGCTCAGGGACAGAATCGCGTACGTTGGTGTCCAGCAGATGCGGGGAGGTCGCTCAGCGCTCGTGGGTCGCGACTTTGGTGGAGATGCCGGGGAGGTCGCTCAGCGCTCGGGAGGGTGGCGTCTTGTCCTTCCAAGCTCGGGGCGCATCTGACGTCACGTCCGGCGCGGGGCCGCGTATATCCGGCGGGGAGTCACGCCCTCGCTCGTTAGCTCCGCCCCATATGGCATCGGCCCATGGCTTCTCATTGGGTGCGGGGGTTACCGGCTCCGCCCTTGACGAGGGGCCGACAGGGAGCCCCCTTCTGGGTAACCCCGTCGAGCACATGTTCAATGGCGGCCAACCGAGCCGGAGTGAGGACGCAAAGCCGCTGTTGTTGTGGTTGTTGTTGGAGCTTGAGATGATGGGAAGAGATGCGGGGAGGTATGGGAAGGTCCTAAACTCCTACTGGTGCCATATCATCACATTCTGGTGCAACGAAGAGTCATAATTAATGGAAACAAGTCCTTAACTGACATAGATTAAGAATAACTAGCAAGATGTCCTATAATTGTCTACGTGTGGTGCGGGGGACCTGGGCACGACATTTAATGGGGGAATGAAGGGGAAGATCGGCTCTAATGGGTGTTGTTTACAGACAATGGGACTAGGGAATGGGGTAAGGGGAGAGTTGGGGAGTATCGGAGAAGATAGGGGAATATTTACAAGCGGATATGGAGGTCAAATTCCATATTCGCAACAATATATATCTAAAATTATATCCCCCCCCCCTCTATTTACATGAAATGGTTTGGTCCAAAGCGAACGGCTTGCGAGTACGGTGACAATCCCCCCCCCCCCCTCTATTTACATGAAATGGTTTGGTCCAAAGCGAACGGCTTGCGGAGTTTGGTAAAGACAAATCGCAGTTACGATGAATCGCAAATTAGTTTTAATTAGTTTTAAAACATAGTTTAACGGCAACATAGTTTGCCAACGTGAAATAAATGAATACGCTCTCAAATGTGCCGTCCGAGGCAGAGTCTGTTCGCCACGTTCGGCACACGTGATAGCTCGCTGCTCTCTGATTGGTTGAATCGTTTTTTGGACATAGCTCGGTAACTACTTGTCCGATTAATATGAAACCTTGAAAAGGCACATCCTCGGGTCCCCAGCAATATACCTGGCAAGTTTCAAGTATATCGGACCCGTGGTTGTCGAGAAACAGCGGTCACAGACATACAGACATACATACATACATACATACATACATACACACAGAGATTACTGGAATTATAGATAGATGATGCAAAGATCAAATGATTCGATTTTGGGGTCAAGAGGTCGAAGGTCATGTTAAGTTACAATTATTTTGTTACCATGATAACTTAAGAATGGCTTAATGGATCTAAGTCAAACGTGGTCCAGGTATGTATAATGAGGTAAAGATGAACTGATTATATTTGGGGTCAAGTGGTCAAAGGTCAGGGGTCATGTCAGGTAAAAATGTGATAACTTTAGAACAGCTAAAGGGATTTAAATCAAGCTTGGTACATGTATGATGTATCATGATGTAAAGATAAAGAGATGACATTATGGGGTTAAGAGGTCAAAGGTCAGATGTCCTGTTAGACAAACGTTCTGTTACTGTGTTAATTTGTGAACCAGTGATGGGATTTTGACCAAACTGAATACAAGTATATATTATGATGAAAAGAAGAGCTGATTAGATTTTAGCATCAAAGTTCAGAGGTCATATCAGGTAAAAATGTGATACTTGAGAACATCTGAGGGGATTTAAATTAAACTTGGTACAAGTATGTATAATCTATATAATAATACCGTAAGGACTCGACTTTGTTATCCCTTTTACGCCGCACCCAGTGACCCGATGCCCACGGCACTCATGGATTTACGATCTACGAACCGCGCTCTTTGTTTATCACGTACAGACATACTCGAAAAATCTGATTTAGCCGACGTTGGGGCCCAAAAGCATCCGATTAACTGCCGATACGACGCCATCTTACGACACCATCGTATTGGCGTCTGCTGGGCGAAGGCGAAGCGAGCCATCCGCTGATTGGACAGTCGAGTGGTGTGAACATGGGTGGTGTGAACCAAATGGTCTTTTTATTCCCTTGAACATTTTAAATTAGGATATATAAGGAAACGTCTTTATCGTCATTTTAATAAAGTTAAATGGAGTGACGTTGCGATACTCGGGGTGCGTTGCATAAATCCTCGTAACTCAGAGAGGTGTAGCAGGTGGCGAGACGTAAGGAAGCTTAAAGATAACGAGCTGAAAACAGATGAACGATATGTCAATCTCTTTCTACACCGAACGGAAATAAAAGTATGAGAGCGGGAAGGCATGGCCTGAGCACTTCGAGCAGAGAGGACTGCTTGGACTTAACTTAAAGAGAAAAAATTGGAGCTTAACGGAAGAAGAAGATCCCATGAGCGCTGCCATCACTTATCGAGGTGTGTTGAGGTCTGAAGTGATGAGGTGGTTTCTAGGAGCGATTTGCACCTTTTTACTGCTTGAGGTGAGTTCGGTTCGTGTTTTGTGACTCGTAGATTTATTAATCAAAACACGGTCACAGTGGCGTCAGGCACTGTGACCGTGTATGTGACTCATATTCGCGATTACCACAGAAGCACATCGACGGGGAGTATCTATATAATAATACCGTCTATAATAATAGCGTAAGGACTCGACTTTGTTATCCCTTTTACGCCGCACCCAGTGACCCGATGCCCACGGCACTAATGGATTTACCATCTATGCCATCCATAATGGTACACTCTATCCATACACCACATCCTCCCTTCCGTGGACGTTCCACGGGTTTCGGCTAGTGGTGTAATAATGTGGGTAGAGGCATATCGATCAACATCACGAGATTGAAGATTACCGTTCTAGTTTATATTGCTTTGAGAAGTATTACTATATTTCCTTTTGTGGGCTCTTCTCGTGTCCTTGTGAAAGATTCCTGCTGTTGGAGAGTAATAAATGTGACTGTTGACACCACGACATTAAAGTTTGCGGTCCCGCTTCTTCTTCCTCAATGCAGAAACACGGGCTTTTAAAACAGGTAAGTTTATGATTAAACGAAGGAATTTTCGTTCAAAGTAAATCGCTTACCGTTCCAAAGGTGCCACTTGTATTATTCTACAACAGTATAAACTCTTTCGAATAAAGCGATGGACAGAGAAGCTTGGCAACTGTTATAGATAGATTCTACGATATCGATCCCAATCCTTCCCATAACTTAACAACTTTATTCCTTTAGCATCTGCAACGAGGGAATTAAGCCAGGAAACGGCTAAATTGCCTACTTTTTTGAGAGACACCATATGTGCACTTTTTAACGTCCATAACCTAAATGCAGACGCTGGCTTTAAGTCCAGATCCAATGAACAGCTTTCTCAGAGATACAGCACAACCTACGGGCACTGCATCAGAACGGCAGTTGTATTTAGTTTATTTTTATCCCAAAGGGTCGAAATCATACTTGACAGCTTAATGGCGAGCGCACAACTGACCTTGCTCTCTTCCTGCCAATTAATATTCATAAAACTGTCAAGTGTCAACAGCAAAAAGAAAGCTTATACAGCATGGAAACTATAGATAAATGCACATGTATAAATGTATATATGCACAATTGCACATGTGTATATATATATATATATATATATATATATATATATAAATGTATATGTATGTATATATATATATATATATATATATATATATATATATATATATATATATATATATATATATATATATATATATATATATATGTATATATATATATATATATATATATGTATATATTGTTACGGAACCGGAGAGGGCTTCCCTCGTTGCCCTGCGGAGATTAACCCGCCGTTCCGTCTACTAACCACTCTCCGTTCCTGGTCGTCCCAACGCTCCCTCCCGCCCGCAGCGCCGCCAGGGTATTCGGGCCAGAAAGTCGGAATGGCCTTCCTGGGACCTGAGTGCAACGCTCGGTCGTGAGACAGGGAAGAGACGGCCGTTCGAGCTACGGTTTTAGGTTACCGAGCGGGTTTAGTAACCCGTAGTTCGAACCATTAACAAACTACACCCGATTATAACGTTGGCCAAATCGTGCTGTGCTAAATCAATGATAGAAAGGACACGACGACTGGGAAAGATGAAACGATGCAAGGGGGTACAGTTCTCAAGACCTCCGGAGGAGGGTGTAATTACAGTGGTGGAGAAAAGGGGTAGATTACAAGGCAGAGTGAGGTAAAGACACAGAAGAGATGGGCACTTAAATACAGGCTTATTTATACCCAGACAGACCACGGACAAACGGACAAGGTAGACACACGGGTTGATGGCAGGAATGGCCAGGTAGGTCGATGGCACAAGGTGCACCTTGGCTCGGGGACAGGATAAGGCACGGTCCAAAGATGCAGGGAGGTCTCACAGCGCTCGGAGGGTACGTCTTGCTTGCTCCAAGCTCAGCACGCATCTGACGTCACCTCTCTCTCACTGCGCATGCTCAACGGGGAGTGACACGCCCTCGGCTGGTTGGTTCCGCCCCAACTGGGGCCGGTCCACCGCTTCCATTGGGTGCGGGGGTTACCGGGCCCCGCCCTTGATGAGGAGCCGACAGGGAGCCATGTTCTGCCCCTGTTGGGTAACCCCGTCGAGCACATGTCCGATGGCGGCTCGTTGGGAAGGCCTGGTGCCCTCCCACCACTCCTACCAACCAAGCCGGAATGAGGACGCGCACTCCCTGCGCTCGTTGTTGTTGTTGTTGCTGCTGAAGAGAACTGTGAGGAAGAGCTGCGGGGAGGTATTGGGAGGTCCTAAACTTCCTAACGGTGCCATACAGTCACATTCTGGTGCAACGAAGGGTCAGAATTAATGGAAACGAATCTTTAACTGACATAGACTAAGAATAACTAGCAAGATGTCCTATAGTTGTCTACATGAGATGCGGTGGACCTGGATGCGACATTTAATGGGGGAAATAGGGGGAGGTCGGGTCTACAGAGTGTTGTTTACAGAAAATGGGACTAGGGAATAGGGGATTGGGGAGAGTTGGGAAGTATTGAGGAAATAGGGGAATATTTACAAGCGGATATGGATGGATGCAAATCCCATATCCACAACAATATATATATGTATGTATATATATATATATATATATATATATATATATATATATATACACACTCAACATCAAAATATACTTATCAAATCGTTAGGACACATTGAAATCCTCCATGCAAAAATGAAAAATATTTGAACACAGAGGTAAAGTTCAGCTGGCTTTGCTAAACACATGTCAATAAACAAGAGGTTGCCTCAATCACAAAAACAAAAAGCATGAACATCACAAGGAGTAGTGCAACAAAAGACACAGCACTTCAACACAAAGGCATGCACCTGAATACAGTCAAAACAAGAAAAAGAACAATCAGAGATTGCAAACCCCCGCCAGGATGTATTTTCAGTGGTTTTAAGGCTTTTGTGTTAAAACAAATATGGCGACCGAACCACGTGATCGATGATGTCATCTTTTTTTTTTTTTCTCCAATTTATTCCTGGATTATGCTCAAGAAATTTCATCTTGATCGGATGACGTTTTGTACTTGTCAAATTATGACGTCAAAATGGAGGCACCTATGACATCATTCACAGATGTTATTCCACATGGAGATTTCTTTACAATGAGCCATGTCTCAATTTTTTCTATTCAGCGCTTTCGGAGATATAGGGGTGCAACGTCTTTCGGTTTTACCAAGATGGCGGCCGAACCACGTGACCGATGATGTCATCATTATTCTTTTCTCCACCAATTTATGCCTACATGACACTCAAGAAATTTCATCTTGATAGGATGAAGTTTTGTACTTGCCGAATTATGACGTTATAATGGAGGCACCCATGACATCATTATTATCATATTTTATTCCCCATGGAGCAAAGTGAAAGTGAAGGGGTCTGAATACTTTCTGAATGCACTGTATATATACTGAAACGCAAAAGAAACTTACCACCTTTGAAACCTTTAAATACCAACAATAACACTGCGTGTAGTAAATGTGTGAACTTATTTGTGGACAATAGTGTCCTCACTGTCAGACAAAACGGTCACGGATGGTCACTTGAACCTTCAATGGTCACTTCATAGCACAGCTGTTGAACAGCCGTTTTGACTGTCAATGATTAGCCAAGGGGTACGGGATGATTTTAATGAGCTGCACATGATGTCTTGATATTGGCTTTAAAAAGGCCAGTGCAAAATGGGCATTTCAATCAACATGCCACGATTGTCAAGGGATCAACGGCAGCGTGCCCTGGGCATGCTGCAAGGCGGACTGAGCTACCGTGAGTTGGCACGTCGCCTTGGCTGTTCACACCAGACGATATCGGCCCTGGTGGACAGACACCCTCCACAACTCTGCAGATGACAGACCTCGATCAGGGAGGCCAAGAGTCACCACTGCAAGACAGGGCAGGCAGATGGTCCGAAGTCACCTGCGGGATCGATTCCGTCCAGCATCCCGCACTGCGGCAGAAACTCCGGGGCATGCAAACCCACGGATCTCCAATGATACTGCATGAAGACGACTGCATGACTATGGTCTGACTGCCAGAAGACCATACAGAGGCCCCGTGATGACGGCTACCCATCGCCGCAACCGACAGAGATGGTGCCAGCAGCATCAGCGGTGGACCTTGGCGCAGTGGAACGAGGTCGCTTTCAGCGATGAGTCAAGGTTCTGTGTGGACAGTCCTGATGGGCGTGAGCGTGTCTGGAGAAGAACTGGCGAGCGATATGCCGATTGTTGCGTGCGTCAAGCCAACAGGTGGGGTGGCCCAAGTGTGATGGTGTGGGCCGCCATATCAGGCCGGTACAGGATGCCACTGGTGGTTGTGGATGGGAATCTTAACGCCCAGCGGTATGTGGATAACATCCTGCGACCTCATCTGCTGCCATTCCTGCTAGACCACCAAGAACTGAGAACCTTTCAGCATGACAACGCTCGTCCCCATGCTGCTCGCTTTACCACTGCATTTCTCCAAGGCGAGAACATCAACACCATGCAGTGGCCTGTGCTCTCCCCTGACCTGAATCCCATAGAGCACCTGTGGGATGAGCTTGGGAGACGCGTAGTTGGCAGGGCCAGGACACGGGCAGAGCTGCTTCAGACATTGAGGCCTGAGTGGGACAGAATCCAGCAGCAATCCATCCAAAGACTGGTAGGCAGTATACGCCGACGATGCACTGCCTGTATCCAAAACAATGGTGGCCACACACGCTATTGAAAGGGGACTGACATTGCACCCTGTGCTGTTCTGTACTGTAGAACAAACTGATGAGATGGTGTATCTTGGTCAAAAACTTGACATGTCATCAATAAAATACCAATGTTTCAATTAGCAATTGTTGGTTTGTTTTATTTTGAACTGTTACAATTTTATTACATTTCAAACAAGTGGTAAGTTTCTTTTGCGTTTCAGTATATATATATATATATATATATATATATATATATATATTGTTGCGGATATGGGATTTGCATCCATCCATATCCGCTTGTAAATATTCCCCTATTTCCTCAATACTTCCCAACTCTCCCCAATCCCCCATTCCCTAGTCCCATTTTCTGTAAACAACACTCTGTAGACCCGACCTCCCCCTATTTCCACCATTAAATGTCGCATCCAGGTCCACCGCATCTCATGTAGACAACTATAGGACATCTTGCTAGTTATTCTTAGTCTGTCAGTTAAGGATTCGTTTCTATTAATTCTGACCCTTCGTTGCACCAGAATGTGATTGTATGGCACCGTTAGGAAGTTTAGGACCTCCCAATACCTCCCCGCAGCTCTTCCTCACAGTTCTCTTCAGCAGCAGCAACAACAACAACAACGAGCGCAGGGAGTGCGCGTCCTCACTCCGGCTTGGTTGGTAGGAATGGTGGGAGGGCACCAGGCCTTCCCAACGAGCCGCCATCGGACATGTGCTCGACGGGGTTACCCAACAGGGGCAGAACATGGCTCCCTGTCGGCTCCTCGCCAAGGGCGGAGCCCGGTAACCCCCGCACCCAATGGAAGCGGTGGACCGGCCCCAGTTGGGGCGGAACCAACCAGCCGAGGGCGTGTCACTCCCCGTTGAGCATGCGCAGTGAGAGAGAGGTGACGTCAGATGCGCGCTAAGCTTAAAGAAAGAAAGACGTACCCTCCGAGCGCTGTGAGACCTCCCTGCATCTTTGGACCGTGCTTTATCCTGTCCCCGAGCCAAGGTGCACCTTGTGCCATCGACCTACCTGTCCATTCCTGCCATCAACCCCTGTGTGAGTCTACCTTGTCCGTTTGTCCGTGGTCTGTCTGGGTATAAATAAGCCTGTATTTAAGTGCCCATCTCTTCTGTGTCTTTACCTCACTCTGCCTTGTAATCTACCCCTTTTCTCCATCACTGTAATTACACCCTCCTCCGGAGGTCTTGAGAACTGTACCCCCTTGCATCGTTTCATCTTTCCCAGTCGTCGTGTCCTTTCTATCATTGATTTAGCACAGCACGATTTGGCCAACGTTATAATCGGGTGTAGTTTGTTAATGGTTCGAACTACGGGTTACTAAACCCGCTCGGTAACCTAAAACCGTAGCTCGAACGGCCGTCTCTTCCCTGTCTCACGACCGAGCGTTGCACTCAGGTCCCGGGAAGGCCATTCCGACTTTCTGGCCCGAATACCCTGGCGGCGCTGCGGGCGGGAGGGAGCATTGGGACGACCAGGAATGGAGAGTGGTTAGTAGAAGGAACGGCGGGTTAATCTCCGCAGGGCAACGAGGGAAGCCCTCTCCGGTTCCGTAACAATTGGTGTCTGGGCGTGGAATTTCGAGTCCCGCACTAAAAATTTAGTGCTTTTTGTGGAAAATTAGGTCAAAATTGGAGCACCCGATATTTAGTTGAAAAAAATAATAATAATAATAATAATAATAATAAAATTTGAAAGTCGCGCTATGGGAGATCAAGACGGCTGGGTTCCGGTAGAGGAGAGTGAGGCAGGGTCGATCCAGGACCAAATTGAGGGACATGAGGAGAGCGAAGCAGTGAGGGCGGCAGGTTCGCAAAATGGTGGCGCTAGGCATGGGGAAGAGGAGCGCGAACAACAGGTCGGCGCCGCGCAGGGGATTGCGGTAGCGGTACCCGTGCCGCCGATGGACATGCAAGTCCTCATGGCGCAAATAGGGGCCCTGTTGGCCCAGAATAGCGAGAAATTGAGGGAGGACATGGGGGCCCAGATCGGAGGGTTAGGGAGTAGAATAGAGGGATTAGGAAACAAATTTGAGGGACTAGACAACAAATTTGAGGGGTTAGACAATAGATTAGGGGAAATACAGGAGGGGTTAACGGGGGTAGAAAACAGAATGGCCGCTCAAGAGAATCAAATGGAAGGGATGAAAAAGGGGTTAGAGGGGTTAGAAAACAGTATGGAAGGCAAATTGAGGGACATGAGGGACCAAGCAGAAAGGGAAGTTAAACAAATGGGGCAGCAGATAGAGGGGGTCAGAATGGGGGTAGAAACTAAATTGGATGCTCACAGGGAGGAAATGGAGCAGATGAGGGTGGCATCTGGGCAGGAGATGCAAGTGATGGGAGGGGAGATCAGAAGAGGTGTGAGTGAGGAGGTCGGAGGAGTGCACGAGGAGGTGAGGCACTGTGGAGCGCATGGAGAAGGAGGTGAGAAAGGGGACTGTAAAATTGCAAGGTGGTATAGAGGAGTTGACGCTGGGAGTAGAACAGCTGACAGTGGGACAAAAGGAGTTGAGGGAGCAGGTAAAGAAGAACACAGCGGTAATAGAGGGTTTAAAATCAACACAGAAGGAGATGAAAAAGGACGTAGGGGTAATTAAAAAAGAGTGTCAGACGGGACATGAGGACCTGACAAGGAAAATGAACGAGGTGGTAGAGGTGATGGAGGTTAAAGAGCGGGAGGTGCGGGAGCACATAGAAAAAAATAAGGTGGAGTTAGAGGAAGAACTTAAGGGGGCGCACGAGGAGATGAAGGAGGTGAAGCAGAAATTAGAAGAAGTGGAAGAAGGGGTGAGCGAAATTAAGAAGCGACGGAGAGGGGATAAGAAAGAGATAAAAGAGGAAGTAAAATAATTGGTCCAAAGTCTGTGTTCGGATCGTGATGATGTGCTCATTAACCGGATGAGGGATTCGCAGGTGATGGAGGAGAAGCGAAGAGAAAGAGGACCCGGTGTAAGTGGTGACCAATATGGTCGTGCGTATGATGCGCCAGGTGATTTAATAAGCTTGGTGGTCGAGATGGACCCGGATGTTCGTGAGAGGCCAAGAGTGAGGTGTATGGCTGGTCCGGAGTGTATGGAACGAGGGTGCGAGCGAGAGGGTCCGGTGATGGGAGAGGTGCGAGGTGTGAGTGAGCAAGGTTGTGGTGGTATGGAATGGGTAGAGGGTTGCGGAAGCATGACCCATGCATCGACACCAACAGGGGTAGTTTTTAGAGGGACAGGGGAGGCACGGGAGCCCCTTGGGGGTAATGTACTGTGGGGGCCCGGCCGGTTCGGCCCCGCGCTGACCCCGCAAGGGGCGACGCACGGGGTCCGGCAGGCGGGCAACGACTCACATACGAGGTGGTCCCACAAGGTCCCACTCGCGCCGTATGACGGCAAGGGTGATCTACGAGCGTACCTGGGTGGGTAAGGGTGGCATCCTTGCCACCCTTCCCATGATGGGAGCAAATGCGCTATAGTTTATGGGGTGGCTATGAAAACCGAGCCAGGGAGGGCTTGGTTATATTGATAGGGACTAGAGGTGACTATAGGTGACAAGATTTAAGTAGGAGACTTGGTACCTGTAGTGGGGACGTAGTAGCTTTGTGTTTGATAATGACGTGGGAGCGCTGAGTGTAAGGGAAGACGGAGGAGCATGAGTTTTAGAAGGGAGTAGTTAGATCAAATGATGCCGTGTGAGTGTTGGTGTATTCAGAAGCGTATTGTGAGAAGTGTGAGATGAGTGACATTGTGTTGAGTGAATGAGCTTGCATGGGGTGCAAGTGACGAACAGGTGTGTGGAACGCTTGGTGGGTACGTCCGAGGGGCAGCCGGGGGGTGTGTCCGTGGTGCAGCTGTTGGGTGTGTCCATGGTGCCGCCGGTGCGTGTGTCTGTGGTGCAGCCGGTGGGTGTGTCCGTGGTGCCGCCGGTGCGCATGTCCATGGTGCAGCCGATGGGTTTGTCCATGGTGCCGCCGGTGCGTGTGTCCGTGGTGCAGCCGGTGCGTGTGTCCGTGGTGCAGCCGGTGCATGTGTCCGTGGTGCAGCCGGTGCGTGTGTCCGTGGTGCAGCCGGTGCGTGTGTCCGTGGTGCAGCCGGTGCGTGTGTCCGTGGTGCAGCCGGTGCGTGTGTCCGTGGTGCAGCCGGTGCGTGTGTCCGTGGTGCAGCCGGTGCGTGTGTCCGTGGTGCAGCTGGTGCGCGTGTCCGTGGTGCAGCTGATGGTTGTGTCCATGGTGCCGCCGGTGCGCATGTCCGTGGTGCAGCCGGTGGGTGTGTCCGTGGTGCAGCCGATGGGTTTGTCCATGGTGCCGCCGGTGCGCGTGTCCGTGGTGCAGCCGGTGGGTGTGCCCGTGGTGCCGCCGATGCGCGTGTCCGTGGTGCAGCCGATGGGTTTGTCCGTGGTGCCGCCGGTGCGTGTGTCCGTGGTGCCGCCGGTGCGTGTGTCCGTGGTGCCGCCGGTGCGTGTGTCCGTGGTGCAGCCCATGGGTGCGTCCGTGGTGCAGCCGATGGGTGCGTCCGTGGTGCAGCCGATGGGTGCCTCTCGGGCTTGGTGTAATGAGGAATTGCTAGGCAATGCTTGAGAAGGTGATTGTGAATGGTTTTGAGCGTGGAAGTGTATGGAGCAGTGCATGAGGAACGATTGTGGTTGTGCATTGTATTGAATGATTGAAGGAGCTTTGAGGGAGAGAAGGGTGCAGGCGGCACCAAGTATGAGAGCACAGGTGAGCAAGTACAGGTGTGTGGAATATATGGAGCAGAGAATGAGTGGTGTGGAGAGAGTTGGAGTAAGTGGTACGGAGTGGTGTGCATGGTGCGAAGGTGTGGATGGGGGAAGAGTGGACCCCTTTTCACGAGTACCCGGGGAGGGTAGTTTAAAGAGTAGTTAGAAGGTATAGGTAAATTGTGGTTGGATATTGGCATTTGTGGTGCGGTTGCAGAATGGTATTGTGGATGGGTGCATTGGTGTGGTGAAATTGGCTGGTCGTGTGGCCTGTTAGTATGAGTGTGAATGGTTGGGCACTCCGCCACTGTTAGATGTCGGCCAGGTGAGGCCGCAGGTGGGCTCTGGGAGCCGTTAGTGTCAGTGGGTGCCTGAGGATCCCGGGTGTGGATCGGGCAGCCCGTGCAGAGAGGGCACCGAGGGGGTGAGAGTGCGAGAGGGCCTTCCCCAGTTAGTTAGGTTAGGGTGAGGAGCAGGTGAGCTCGGTAGGCAACAACAGTGGTGGAGGTGTGCAGGTGGGCGGACCAGCTGGGAGCGTCACACGACCTAGCCACCGAAATTGTGTGGGAGCACCGAGTGTTGAATCGGGGAGTGAGACCCAAATTGATGGTGTGCACCACAGATGGTCAATGGGATTTTGGTTCTTCGAACCACATAGAGTAATGAGGGCCAATGGTTTGGCAGGAGAAAGACCCCGGGTAATGTAAAGTTGTTAAAGTCATTTAGGAAATAGTTAGTTAGGAAAATTGATGAACCTGTCGCACCATACGCAGCCACTTACCTGAGGTGATGATGATGACTCCACACCTGTGTTTTCTTTGTTTTGTGTTGCAGGAAATGAGAATTGCTGTTTGGATTTGTGAGACGCATCACGACGTGGATGAGACATTGGGGTGATTCCATCTCTCCCTCCTTAGTTTGGAGGGACTGATGATGAATTGGTGATGGCAAATTTTGATGTTGAGTTGGTGATGGCAAATTTTGATGTTGAGTTGGAGATGGCAAATTTTGATGAGAGTCGGAAATGGCAAATTTGATTGGTTAGGAGGGAGAGAAGACGAATTTGGTTTATGGGAGGAACGGGGAAGACAGTAGGGACGTTTGTTGATGTGTAAAGTAGATGTTTATGGGTAGTGTTGTGTTTTGTGGATACAGTAAGGGGTAAGGGAGGGGCAATGTAGGTTACCTGGTGGGCGGGGGGGGGGGGGGCGTACGGTAGGAACGTACCTGTCTCACCTGGTTCCCATGTGCCCCCAGTGTGCATTATCTTATATTGCGTGCACTTTTGCGCCCTTACCACCTTACTCACCTGTCTTCTTTTGTCTCCCACTTCCGAGGATCTGGCTTTGGGGCAGAGAGAGAGGAGAGAGAGGTGCTGGCTCTGCAGTTGTGGGCCTGTACTTCCGCTGCTTGCTGCCTGGATCGATACACCATATGGACCGCAATTTTTGTGGCCGCCCACAATGGACCGCAGTTCTTTTGCGGTCAAGCACCACCCGTTGATGGACCTCTGGGTCAACGTCGCACCTATGCCATACAGGTGAACCACTTTTAGTTGGCCCCCCTGACGGCCACAAGTAAGAAATGGACGTGGTTGGCGCCTTTCTTTATTTCTAAATAGGCCAGAAGCCAGAAGGCCAAGTGCACTCCATGAAGACAAGACCAGCGGCAGAACATGGGCCGGCTGCGACACCACCGGTGACCATGGACACTTGATTGTGCATTTTGTATTGAACACTTTATTGGTGCACCGGATGGTGCTGACTGTGCATAATGGGGTGGTGCTTTTGGTGCTTGGAAGGGGTGCTCTTCACATTATTAAAGGCCATAGGGCCACAGGGCACTCGTGGGTTGGTGTATCGATGCTGGCATGCGTGCTCTCCCTATGCATAACATCTGCCTGTGTTCCTCAAAGAACAGGTCCTGGATCGTAGTGTAAATATCAGTGTAGTCTTGTATAAATGATGCTCCCTACCGGCTGTATGTTTAGTTTGAGGATTCTTTCCGCGATTCGGTTATCCTGTGGGTGTGTTACTGTTAGGAGAAGGGTGCAACGTCGCAGGGGGCCATATTTACTCATTTGTGAACATCTGTAAAACTGTCGCACTCAGGGTTGAGTTAATAGTAGAGGGAACTACATCTGAGTGCCACACTAAAGTAGGTAAAAATTTATCGGGTCGGGCCGCCCCGAGGTCGAGAGGGTGCAGTGTTGCGGATATGGGATTTGCATCCATCCATATCCGCTTGTAAATATTCCCCTATTTCCTCAATACTTCCCAACTCTCCCCAATCCCCCATTCCCTAGTCCCATTTTCTGTAAACAACACTCTGTAGACCCGACCTCCCCCTATTTCCCCCATTAAATGTCGCATCCAGGTCCACCGCATCTCATGTAGACAACTATAGGACATCTTGCTAGTTATTCTTAGTCTATGTCAGTTAAGGATTCGTTTCCATTAATTCTGACCCTTCGTTGCACCAGAATGTGATTGTATGGCACCGTTAGGAAGTTTAGGACCTCCCAATACCTCCCCGCAGCTCTTCCTCACAGTTCTCTTCAGCAGCAGCAACAACAACAACAACAACAACGAGCGCAGGGAGTGCGCGTCCTCACTCCGGCTTGGTTGGTAGGAATGGTGGGAGGGCACCAGGCCTTCCCAACGAGCCGCCATCGGACATGTGCTCGACGGGGTTACCCAACAGGGGCAGAACATGGCTCCCTGTCGGCTCCTCGTCAAGGGCGGAGCCCGGTAACCCCCGCACCCAATGGAAGCGGCGGACCGGCCCCAGTTGGGGCGGAACCAACCAGCCGAGGGCGTGTCACTCCCCGTTGAGCATGCGCAGTGAGAGAGAGGTGACGTCAGATGCGCGCTGAGCTTAAAGAAAGAAAGACGTACCCTCCGAGCGCCGTGAGACCTCCCTGCATCTTTGGACCGTGCTTTATCCTGTCCCCGAGCCAAGGTGCACCTTGTGCCATCGACCTACCTGTCCATTCCTGCCATCAACCCCTGTGTGAGTCTACCTTGTCCGTTTGTCCGTGGTCTGTCTGGGTATAAATAAGCCTGTATTTAAGTGCCCATCTCTTCTGTGTCTTTACCTCACTCTGCCTTGTAATCTACCCCTTTTCTCCACCACTGTAATTACACCCTCCTCCGGAGGTCTTGAGAACTGTACCCCCTTGCGTCGTTTCATCTTTCCCAGTCGTCGTGTCCTTTCTATCATTGATTTAGCATAGCGCGATTTGGCCAACGTTATAATCGGGTGTAGTTTGTTAATGGTTCGAACTACGGGTTACTAAACCCGCTCGGTAACCGAAAACCGTAGCTTGAACGGCCGTCTCTTCCCTGTCTCACGACCGAGCGTTGCACTCAGGTCACGGGAAGGCCATTCCGACTTTCTGGCCCGAATACCCTGGCGGCGCTGCGGGCGGGAGGGAGCGTTGGGACGACCAGGAACGGAGAGTGGTTAGTAGAAGGAACGGTGGGTTAATCTCCGCAGGGCAACGAGGGAAGCCCTCTCCGGTTCCGTAACAATATATATAATATATATATATATATATATATATATATATATATATATATATATATATATTGTTGCGGATATGGGATTTACATCCATCCATATCCGCTTGTAAATATTCCCCTATTTCCTCCATACTTCCCAACTATCCCCAATCCCCCATTCCCTAGTCCCATTTTCTGTAAACAACACTCTGTAGACCCGACCTTCCCCTATTTCCCCCATTAAATGTCGCATCCAGGTCCACCGCATCTCACGTAGACAACTATAGGACATCTTGCTAGTTATTCTTAGTCTATGTCAGTTAAGGACTCGTTTCCATTAATTCTGACTCTTCGTTGCACCAGAATGTGATTGTATGGCACCGTTAGGAAGTTTAGGACCTCCCAATACCTCCCCGCAGCTCTTCCTCACGGTTCAGCAACAACAACAACAACAGCAACAACAACGGCGGCGGCGCGGGGAGTGCGCGTCCTCCCTCCGGCTTGGTTAGCCGCCATCGAACATGTGCTCGACGGGGTTACCACGTAGGGGCTCGCTGTCAGCTCCTCGTCAAGGGCGGAGCCCGGTAACCCCCGCACCCAATGGGAGCGGCGGACCGGTCCCATCTGGGGCGGAGCCAAGCAGCCGAGGGCGTGTCACTCCCCGTTGAGCATGCGCAGGGAGAGGGAGGTGACGTCAGATGCGCGCTGAGCTTGAAGCAAGAGAGACGCCACCTCCGAGCGCCGTGACACCTCCCTGCCTCTACTGGACCGTGCTTTATCCTGTCCCTGAGCCAAGGTGCACCTTGTGCTATCGACTGCCTGCCCTTCCCTGCCATCAATCCCTGTGTAAGTCAGTCTTGTTCCGTTTGTCTGTGGTCTGTCTGGGTTAGATAAGATTGTGTCTAAGTGCCTATCTCTTCTGTGCTTTACCTCTTGCCTTGTAATCTACTCCTTTTCTCCACCACCAATTATATCCTCCTCCGGAGGTCTTGAGAACTGTACCCCTTGTGTCGTTTCATTTATCCCAGTCGTTGTGTCCTTTCCAAATCATTGATTTAGCATAGCGCGACTTGGTCAACGTCGGGTGGAATCGGGTAAACTGTGCGAACACGGCGGCCATTCCGCTCGGCCCATCATAACATCTAAGCCGTGTCCGTAACAATTGGTGTCGGGAAGTGGGATTGGACCCGAAGCGCGCTTCACGCGCTCGAAATTATTAACGGCGAAATTTGATTTTGTTTTACAAAAAAAACCCGAATTTTGAAGGTCGCGCTATGGCAGATCAAGACGGCTGGGTTCCGGTAGAGGAGAGTGAGGCAGGGTCGATCCAGGACCAAATTGAGGGACATGAGGAGAGCGAAGCAGTGAGGGCGGCAGGTTCGCAAAATGGCGTCCTCGCGCACGAGGTTGCGGGCGCGCAAAATGGCGCCTCGCACATGGCTACGGCGGCCGCACCCGCTGCACAAGTGGGAGGGATGGCCCAAATGCAGGCCCTCATGGAGCAATTTATGGCGCAAATGCAGGCGTCCCTCAAACTGCAGAGTGAGCAATTGGGGGTAATGGGGAACCGGATGGATGCTCAGGGTGAGCGATTGGAGGGCCAAATGGGGGTAATGAGGGACGAAGCGAGGGGTACCGGTGAGGGGTTAGACAATGGGATAAAAGAGGTAAAAGAATTGGTCCAAAGTCTGTGTTCGGATCGTGATGATGTGCTCATTAACCGGATGAGGGATTCGCAGGTGATGGAGGAGAAGCGAAGAGAAAGAGGACCCGGTGTAAGTGGTGACCAATATGGTCGTGCGTATGATGCGCCAGGTGATTTAATAAGCTTGGGGGTCGAGATGGACCCGGGTGTTCGTGAGAGGCCGTTGGTGAAGTGTGCGACAGGTCTGGTGTGCGAAAAAGGAGGTGTGCGAGAAAGTCCGACTCTGGGGTGTGTGAGGAAAAAGTGCGTGCCAAGGAGTGAGGGTGCTGTCGAGAGTGAGTCGGTCGTAGCGCGTGTGCGAGGGAGCACATGGAAGCGTGTAGTGAGGAGTGTTACGGAGGATGTAAAGGGAGAATGCACGCCTGTGGTGAGTGTTACAGAGGATGTAACGGGAGAGGGTGTGCGAGAAAGATGTGTGACGGACAGGTGCATGGGGAAAGAGTGCGCTGTCAAAAGTAAGGAAGAGTGTACACCTGTGGTGAGTGTTACAGAGGGTGTAACGGGAGAGTGTGCGCGAGAAAGGTGTGTAACGGACGGGTGCATGAGGAAAGAGTGCGCTGTCGAGAGTAAGGGCGAGTGCGCTGTCAAGAGTGGAGGTGAGAGTAGTAAGAGTGACACGGAGCGTGAGTTGGTTGTGACAGGTGAGAAAGGAAGCACACCTGGAATGGTAGAGCGTGTGTGGGAATGCACGCTGGAATTGGTAGTGAGGCACGTGGTTGGGTGTGCGAGTGAAAGCACACCTGTGATTGTCACAGAGGAGGTGACCGAGGAAGGGGCGCGAAGAGGTGTGTTGGTGAGGTGTGCGACCAACGAATGTGTGCCAAAGTGTTCGGTGGTCAGGTGTGTGACTAAGGCTGTGAGTGGAATGAGTGTACCTGGGTGTGTTAGAGAAGATACGACGAGGAGCATGGAAACGGCTGGATGTATGAGCAAGAAAGGGGTAGCGTATGCATGTAAGCATCCAGGTGAGGCATCGACGGTAACCGGGTTAGCGGTTAGAGCGACTTATAGCCGAATCGGGCCCTCGGTGCGTGCCGGGCTTCGCGTGCCGCGAGAACCAGCGGGGATCCGAGCCACGGCGGGTTCGAAAGGACCGCCGTACGCGATCCACGCTGGGCCTCGCTTTGAACGGCCGCGTCCGTGCTCCACTAGGCGGAGCGGGCAGCCCGATAGGAAGGGTCGTCATGGCGACCACTTTTTGTTGAGGCATTCCGGCAGGTCGAGATCGGGCCATGGGATGGCTCCGTGCCGAGATGGTGCGTGGGACCTCGGCCCGGGTAAACCTCCTTCCCTGCACCGAATGCGGGACGTATCCAGTCGCTGGCACAAAACAACCCGCATTCATGGCTTGGCTGTACGAAGCCGAGCTTTAGAAGTTAATTGGCGCACCGAGAGGCATTAGTAAGTAGACTAATGACGAGGATAGTGTTTTGGCCCCGAAATTAGAAAAAAACAAAATTTGATGATTGGCAAAGGATTGGCAGTAATGATTGGCAGATGATGAGTAGTGATTGGCAAATTTTTGATTTGTTGAAATTTGATGTGCAAAATTGGTAGTGGGAGATGCCCGATGTGGTGGGATGGCAACTCTGTCATCCCTCACAAAAGGGGGGCAAATGCGCTATAGCTTATGGGGTGTATGGCAGTGAAAACTAGCCCGGGTGGGTTAGGATATTGGGTGTAGGGATCTAGCGAAGATGACATTAGGTAACGTTAAGATTAGTTAGTGACAAGGATACCTGTAGTGGGGACGCAGGTAGATTAGAGTGGATGATAATGACGAGGGAGCGCAATAGTTTAAAGGGACGACTGGGAAGCGCAAGTTTCAGAGGGGAGTAGTTAGATGAGATGATGCTGTGTGAGAACTGGACAGGTGTGTGGAGCAGTGTGGAGCAGTGTGGAGCAGTGTATGAGTAGTGAGTGTTGTGGATCAGCGCGAATGCGCTTGGGGGAGAGAAGGGTGCAGGCGGCACCAAGTATGAGCACAGGTGTGCAAGTACAGGTGTGTGGAATACATGGAGTATTGGAATGAGTGGTGTGGAGAGAGTTGGAGTAAGTGGTACGGAGTGGTGTGCATGGTGCGAAGGTGTGGATGGGGGAAGAGTGGACCCCTTTTCACGAGTACCCGGGGAGGGTAGTTTAAAGAATAGTTAGAAGGTATAGGTAAATTGTGGTTGGATATTGGCATTTGTGGTGCGGATGCAGAATGGTATTGTGGATGGGTGCATTAGTGTTGTGGAAATGGCTGGGCGTGTAGCCTGTTAGTGTGTGTAGTTGGTTTGGGCACTCCACCACTGTGAGGATGTCGGCCAGGTGAGGCCGCAGGTGGGCTCTGGGAGCCGTTAGTGTCAGTGGGTGCCTGAGGATCCCGGGTGTGGATCGGGCAGCCCGTGCCAGAGAGGGCACTGAGGGGGTGAGAGTGCGAGAGGGCCTTCCCCAGTTAGTTAGGTTAGGGTGAGGAGCAGGTAAGCTCGGGTGGCAACTACAGTGGTGGAGGTGTGCAGGTGGGTAGACCTGCTGGGAGAGCTACACGTCACAGCCCAGAAATTGTGCGAGGGCACCGGGAGATGAATCGGGGGAGTGAGACCCCAAATTGAGAAGCACCACAGTTTGCTCAATGGGAATTGGTTTTTAGAACCCATAGTGTAAGTTGGCCAATGGATTGGCAGGGAAAGACCCCGGGTAATGTAAAGTTGTTAAAGTCATTTAGGAAATAGTTAGGATTGATGAACCTGTCGCACCATACGCAGCCACTTACCTGTGGTGATGATGACTCCACACCTGTGTTCCTTTGTTCTGTGTTGCAGGAAGGGAGAATTGCTGTGTGGATTTGTGAGACGCATCACGACGTGGATGAGACATTGGGGTGATTCCATCTCCCCCTCCTTAGGAGGGACTGATGATGAATTGGTGATGGCAAATTTTGATGAGAGTTGGAAATGGCAAATTTGATTGGTTAGGAGGGAGAGAAGACGAATTTGGTTTATGGGAGGAACGGGGAAGACAGTAGGGACGTTTGTTGATGTGTAAAGTAGATGTTTATGGGTGGTGTTGTGTTTTGTGGATACAGTAAGGGGTAAGGGAGGGGCAATGTAGGTTACCTGGTGGGGGGGGGGGGGCGTACGGTAGGAACGTACCTGTCTCACCTGGTTCCCATGTGCCCCCAGTGTGCATTACCTTACATTGCGTGCACTTTTGCGCCCTTACCACCTTACTCACTTGTTTTCTTTTGTCTCCCACCTCCGAGGATCTGGCTTTGGGGCAGAGAGAGAGGAGAGAGAGGTGCTGGCTCCGCAGTTGTGGGCCTGTACTTTCGCTGCTTGCTGCCTGGATCGATACACCATATGGACCGCAATTTTTGTGGCCGCCCACAATGGACCGCAGTTCTTTTGCGGGCAAGCACCACCCGTTGATGGACCTCTGGGTCAACGTGGCACCTATGCCATACAGGTGAACCACTTATAGTTGGCCCCCTGACGGCCACAATTCAGAAATGGACGCGGTTGGCGCCTTTCTTTATTTCTAAAGAAGCCAGAAGGCCAAGTGCACTCCATGAAGGCAAGACCAGCGGCAGAACATCGGCCGGCTGCGACACCACCGGTGACCATGGACACTTGATTGTGCATTTTTATGAACACTTTATTGGTGCACCGGATGGTGCTGACTGTGTGTATGGGGTGGTGCTTTTGGTGCTTGGATGGGGTGCTCTGCACATTATTAAAGGCCGTAGGGCCACAGAGCACTCGTGGGTTGGTGTATCGATGCTGGCATGCGTGCTCTCTCTCTATGCATAACATCTGCATGTGTTCCTCAAAGAACAGGTCCTGGGTCGTAGTGTAAATATCAGTCTTGTGTAAATAATGCTCCCTACCGGCTGTATGTTTATTTTGAGAATGCTTTCCGCGATTCGGTTATCCTGTGGGTGTGTTTCTGTTAGGAGAAGGGTGCAACGTCGCAGGGGGACATATTTACTCATTTGTGCACATCTGTAAAACTGTCGCACTCAGGGTTGAGTTAATAGTAGAGGGAACTACATCTGAGTGCCACACTAAAGTAGGTAAAAATTTATCGGGTCGGGACGCCCCGAGGTAGAGAAGGGTGCAATGTTGCAGATATGGGATTTACATCCATCCATATCCGCTTGTAAATATTCCCCTATTTCCTCCATACTTCCCAACTATCCCCAATCCCCCATTCCCTAGTCCCATTTTCTGTAAACAACACTCTGTAGACCCGACCTTCCCCTATTTCCCCCATTAAATGTCACATCCAGGTCCACCGCATCTCACGTAGACAACTATAGGACATCTTGCTAGTTATTCTTAGGCTATGTCAGTTAAGGACTCGTTTCCATTAATTCTGACTCTTCGTTGCACCAGAATGTGATTGTATGGCACCGTTAGGAAGTTTAGGACCTCCCAATACCTCCCCGCAGCTCTTCCTCACGGTTCAGCAACAACAACAACAACAGCAACAACAACGGCGGCGGCGCGGGGAGTGCGCGTCCTCCCTCCGGCTTGGTTAGCCGCCATCGAACATGTGCTCGACGGGGTTACCACGTAGGGGCTCGCTGTCAGCTCCTCGTCAAGGGCGGAGCCCGGTAACCCCCGCACCCAATGGGAGCGGCGGACCGGTCCCATCTGGGGCGGAGCCAAGCAGCCGAGGGCGTGTCACTCCCCGTTGAGCATGCGCAGGGAGAGGGAGGTGACCTCAGATGCGCGCTGAGCTTGAAGCAAGAGAGACGCCACCTCCGAGCGCCGTGACACCTCCCTGCATCTACTGGACCGTGCTTTATCCTGTCCCTGAGCCAAGGTGCACCTTGTGCTATCGACTGCCTGCCCTTCCCTGCCATCAATCCCTGTGTAAGTCAGTCTTGTTCCGTTTGTCTGTGGTCTGTCTGGGTTAGATAAGATTGTGTCTAAGTGCCTATCTCTTCTGTGCTTTACCTCTTGCCTTGTAATCTACTCCTTTTCTCCACCACCAATTATATCCTCCTCCGGAGGTCTTGAGAACTGTACCCCTTGTGTCGTTTCATTTATCCCAGTCGTTGTGTCCTTTCCAAATCATTGATTTAGCATAGCGCGACTTGGTCAACGTCGGGTGGAATCGGGTAAACTGTGCGAACACGGCGGCCATTCCGCTCGGCCCATCATAACATCTAAGCCGTGTCCGTAACAATATATATATACAGACTTGGCATTTAATATGGAATATTTTTTTTTTCTTGACTTGGGTTTACTTTCTTAACTCAGTATATCAATCTGGTGAGTTTCTTTTACACTTTGGTGATTTATTTGTTAAAAGAACCATGTCACTGATTGTCTGTCGCAGCAAGAAGTCAACAGCAGGATTATATCACAGGTGGCGTGGCAAAATGTACGGACAGGTGCATTTGATGATTGGCTTCACAGTCGGGTATGCAAGGGTTGTTGCGTTCTGTATTAGTGGAAAACAACTGCTGCACGTCTCCAAAAGTTATTGCTGCTTCCTCTGGAGATGGTCCGTCAACTCGACAATGCTGTTTGTCATGGAGTGGTGGCTTTACGAAATTACGGCATGAAACAGCGTGCAATTGCTCGGCAGTATGGCATCACTCAAGATCAGGTGTCAAAGATCCTGAAACGAAATGCTCAGAGGGGTGTCCCTACTCCAATACCGAGGCCAGGATGTCCCCGCAGAACCACAAGGAGGGATGATCACCAGCTGCACCGGTTAGTCCGCAATGGCCGTACCAAGTCAGCTAATCGGCTTAGGGCTGAGTGGCAGCAACTGACAAATGTGCCTGTATCCAGAAGGCTAGTCAACCAACGACTAGTTCAAGCAGGCTATCGTGCCAGGCGTCCCCTGAGAAAGCCACGCCTGACCAGACAACACCGCAAGCGCTGACTGCAGTGGGCCAGAGAGCACCGTCAATGGCAGCCAGGACACTGGAATCACATGATCTTCAGTGACGAGTCTAGATTTCTGGTCTATCGTCAAGATGGCCACGTCCGAGTGCGCAGACAAGTGCATGAAGCCTACAACAAAGATTGTATAGTGCCACGAGTCCAAGCTGGAGGTGATGGGGTGGCCGTTTGGGCTGCTTTTCATGCAGGGGGCAAAACTGACCTGGTTGTTCTGAATGGAAACCTGAACCAGTTCAAGTACAGGGCCATTCTGGAAGAAACATTGCTTCCATTTGCTCGTGCAGCCTTTCGAAGAAACTTTATCTTCCAAGATGACAATGCACGGCCTCATCGTGCTCGCATGATCCAACACTTTCTTGCTGACCGTGGTGTAGAGCATATGGAGTGGCCTGCCATGTCCCCGGATATGAATCTGATAGAGAACTTGTGGGCAGAATTAACGCGTCAAATCGACCACTTGGACCAGCAGCCGACCTCTGTGCATGAATTGCAGCAGGCTATTGTCACTGCATGGCAAGCAATTCCTGTCCAAACCTTGGCAAATCTCGTGAACAGCATGCCTCAACATGTACGTGCTCTCCTGAGTGCTCGTGGGGGTTACACGAAGTACTGAACTGTAATTTTACTGTCCGTAACCCCAGTCGTAATTTATCTTTTGTTTTTGTTTAAAAAAAAATTGGCTAATGTGCAAAATAAAGAGATACTTCTGGAAAACGTACAGAAGTTTAACACAGTACTGTCCATGAATTGAGTTCGATATCAGTTTACATCACTTTCAAGGATCAATTTATTTGTTTCGAAATGTCAAATGTGGTTTTTGTTTCTTTTAAAGGTCACATTAACAAAATCTAGAATAATTTCAACATAATTCCAATGAACTTTTGGTTCTAAGACATCTTGAAAAGTAAGTTCACCCCCACAAAAAAAATATTCCATATTAAATGCCAAGTCTGTATATACTGTATACATATACATATAGTTACGATTTCGCGCGAGACCCCCGTTCCCTTACCAAGGAGAGATTAAGCCCCTTGGGTCTTCGCAACCGCGAGACTTAGTCGCCACTTCCGGTCAGACGCGGTACAGGGTTTCGGGACAATGTTCGCACGTACCTAAGTACCCATGGCGCCGCGGTAGCGGGGATCAAGTCTCGCACGAACCATGCGTAATTTGAATACGTCCGAGCGGATGGCGTACCACGTGGTCCGTGCTGTTACCTTGTTATTGGAACCCGATCAGAGCAATATAATTCGTACCATGCTTAGTCAATAATGGAGAGACAAAAGCGATCTAATCAAAGAAATAACACAATTTATTTACACTATTATGTACAATGGTTTGGTAGAAAAGAGAGACACAGGGCAGTCTTATACAGTCTCAGCTTATTACCCAGACAATGGGCCCATTCGCACTCAGGGGGATGAAGGAAGAATTGTTCATGCGCTGAACACGCCGGCTTGGTCGTTCAGGAACAGCTCACCCGGCGGGTCCCTCTGGCGGTCACCGCACGTCCCCCGACGAAGGCAGACAGGCAGGCGGGAGGGATCCTCGCAGGGCGTATCTCGAACAAAGGCAGGCAGGAAAATATGCGCGTCTCTCGCCCGGCACGGCGGTCATTCACAGCGCAATTAATACAACGGCACACTTTCACTCTCGTAACTCAACGGAGGATCTGACTCAAGCTCGACCGCAAACTCAACTTGTAACTCGTCTGCCTCCCTTCCCACAACTTGGCGCTCCGAACCGACTCTCACAACTTGATTCAATACCGCGCACTCTCAGAACTCTAGGTGGGGGCTTCGGGCACAGGGTAAGATTGCCACGCCCTGGCCCGTATCGAATGTTCCAAACCACGCCTTTTGCCGCAGTACTAAGCCACTCCCCTCAAGCCCTGATTGGCGGCTCGTGCTTACCGGTCACTCCCACTTCTCCTGCCCCGCCTTCCTTCAGCCTGGATCGACTTGTCAGGCCGGCCTCGTGGTGATTTGCGCCAAAACTCAAAGTATTGAGGCAGCATAAGCATTGGAAGGAGACCTAACTCTCATTATTCTTCTCAATGCAAAACTAACACAGGAAAAGGACCGCTTACATTTACTATGAAATAACTGAACTATCGCGAGGCTACGTGTTGTAGTGTAACTAAACTATGAGGGGAAATTAACCTTTATTTGTAAAACACAAAACCGCAACTATATATATATATATATAATTTATCATGAAGTAACTGCTGTAATTCATGAAAGGAGGTTTGATGAAGTTTTCTGTTGGTTACTGTGCAGCTTTGGTAACCTGAGTAGAGGAAAAGGTCGGGAACATCAGAGCGCCTGTTGCTATCTTTTGTAGATTTATGTGATGGCATGCTGCTAGTCAGTGCGACAACCCAGACACCCAAGTTTGTCTCTTTGCGGGGAGTCGGATCTGCCCGGATCGAGTAACAAAGTTTCTTCGCTCATTCTTAGAACTGTGCTGTGATCGCCATTGACATTGCTTTATCGCCCTGCATAACCCCCAAAAAAGTAAATATTCACTGGGAGTGGGATATTAAAGGGTTTAGAAAGTCGTGAACTTCACAAACTGGTGTGCTTTTAAGTGATTCCAATCGGTCATGTTTAAGGTGATCGAAAATGCGCATTGTGACGTCACAATAAAGTTTGACAATGTTATTAGTTTGACACCAATGCTGACATAAACCTAATGCAGTGGGAGAGGGGGTTTTCGGGGACGAAAAGGGTGAATGAGAGTTGGAGCGGGGGTGGGGGAGTGGGTCGGAGTAGTTGTGAAATTACTTGGAATTTTCTTGCTTGGTCTCGAGGTAGGATACATGTAAAGTTAATAAATTGAAGCAGCTCATAGGGGATTAGGCATTATTTTTATTTGGTCCAGAAATACTTAATGAGTTTTGTGTCTTTTGCTTTACTGAAGAGCTGAACTCTGTGGATTTGGAACTGTTGTAAACTAGGCGTCTGAAGATTGCTTTTTTGTTTTAATTAATCTCAATTTGTCTCTCAAATTTATCTTCAGCAGACAAATGTATTTCCTTCACTTAATTCACTGAAATGTTTTACAGCAAACCTGTTGGTATTTTCATGAAGAGTAATTAAAATGAGATAATACTTTTGCACTGCAAGCAACAGGTGGACTTTTTCATCCTCCATAAACATCAGATCACTCGCAGGCATTCCATCTCTAATTAGTTGTCGGTGACCGAGTTGTGTGTACTCTTGCCAACGTCTTCTAAAGCTTACTGTATGCTCCATATATGTTGCAGCATGTGGCTCGAGTTTCTCTGAAAGGTTCATTTTGGTCAATGGAAAAAGCAAACAACTGTCTCCATGAATCTGCAGCAGGTGTGTCTTCATTATTTGCGGTCTCGATGCGCAGTTCATCAGTGTCAGGTCACTGTAGTGTCAATTGCTAGAATTGGCACGTCGTCCATGCCAAGTCACTTGGCCATTACAATGGCATTTGAAACGCCACGGCCTCATAAAAGCTCTCTGCCGGCTTGTGTCACTCCCTGTTAGTAACTGAGGCTATGCTGGGTGTGAGAACTTACCAAACCAAAGTACCGTCGCAAAGACAGATTAGAGGTACCGGCACTTCTTTTTGAATGAAAACTGAAGGAGGGATGGCATGGTCAAGCAACGCTTACAACCGAGGTATGAATAACAAAAACTGTCGAAGCTTTGGTGGTGTCTGTTTAACCCCTGCCTCTGGATGAGTTCACTTACTTGATCTTAACAAATAGATGTTAGAATTTCCGTGACTTTCGAAATGACAAAATCCAACCCGGAATTCTCAGTGCGCATGCGCAGAAACCCCAGGAAACTGTCGTGCCTGGGGTGAAATAAAATATATTGTGTGTCCGGGATAAGGATTGTTACCTGAAATGGTCCACAAAGCTCTAAAATAAGTCGCATATACTTGGAAAGGTACCTGAGAGGAAGGGATGGGCAGCTGCACAACAAACGTCTTGGAGAACCTTCTCAGCTCAACGAACGGGCAGTTGCTCATGCTACAAACTCCCGACAATTTGGGTCGGTGCAAGGCCCAAAGTGGATGGTCGTGTGCTCCACAAACAACTGATGGATCGCTACCAGGGAATGGACTGTGCATCTGGATTAGCTGCTTCTTTGCACTGATGGGAAGGACATATCTGAGGCTTATGGATGAACAGGGTAAGTTTAAAATGAGGATATTTATTATGGCTATTGTTGGGAGGTGGCAGCTGTGAGGGCTGTTGTAAGTATATTGTTTGTTTGGTTTTGGTTCCACAAGAGGAATTATTATAGATTTTTGCATCTATTACTAAAAGTTGAAGTGTGTGTGTGTGTGTGTGTGTGTGTGTGTGTGTGTGTGTGTGTGTGTGTGTGTGTGTGTGTGTGTGTGTGTGTGTGTGTGTGTGTGTGTGTGTGTGTGTGTGTGTGTGTGTGTGTGTGTGTGTGTGAATTTAATGTAAGGTGTGAAGTCCTGGGCTGAAAGGATCAAAACCTCGTGGAAGACCGTTGCCCAACTGATGATCTGGGCAGTTGGAAAACCAGTCAATTTATTTATTTTATGTTGAAGGCTCTAGCCATGGGCTATACAGTCCTCATCGAGGCCAGACATTAAATAAATGAGCTGCAGTGATAGAAAAGTGAAGAAAGAGAAAATAGTCTGAGTTTTTGAGGAAGTAAAAAATCTGCTTTTTGAAAAGGGAAAGGTCGTAAGTGTTTGGAAATACATGGGAAGGTAAAGAGTTCCAGAGGTTGATTGCAGGCAGATGTTCTTGCTTTCGGTAAGGGGACTATGTTTTGAGGTTTGCAATTTAAATAAAGTTTAATTTGAGATATTGTGAAATTAACATCATTTACAAAACAACAACATGCATTTTAAGGCCATTTTCCCTGCTAGAGCGGGGGTTAGCCTTGCGGTCCCCATGACGATCTTCTCCATTTTGCCCTATTTTCTGCATCTCTCCTTGTTAACCCCCTTGCCCGCATTTCTTCTTCCACCATCTTTAGCCAAGTCTTTCTCGGTCTTCCCCATCCTCTACTTCCTTCTACATTAATTTCCATCACTCTTCTCAACCAGTCACTTTCATCCTTCCTCAACACATGACCAAACCATCTCAACCTGTTCCTCTTCACAGCATCCATCACAGGCTCTATTCCCATCATCTTTCGCAATTCATCATTTGTCTTCCTCTCTCTCAGCGATACTCCGCACATCCACCGAACCATTCGCATTTCCACCCTTTCCAGCCTTCGTTGCTGCTCTACGTTCATTACCCATGTCTCGCTCCCATAAATCATAACACTTCTCACACATGCAGAATACACCTTTCCCTTCAGCTTCAACGACACTCCCCTCCTCATCAGCACGCCACTCAGTTCCCGAAACGTCTTCCATGCACATCTCACTCGAGCAACCGTTGCCGAGTCTGATCCACCTTCTCCATTCAGCATGTCTCCGAGGTAGCAAAATGGTTTCACACCTTCCAGCTTCACGTCGTCTCCAAGATCCAACTCAACATTTCCTCCATCTGCAGCTCCCTCTGTGCACACCTTACATTTGAATGTAGCTGCCACACTGGTTAATGACCCTCTCAGACCACTGCATTTTTGATGAACCCACTCAGTGCACATTGTACATTGAAGGGAGTTCACTCCGACACCCTTCCTGCACACAGCACATGGCCCCTTCCCAGTTCTTTCCACCTCACCACATGCTTTACCACTTGCCATCACCTTCGTCTTTCCGATATTCACCTTCAGACTTTTTGTCTCCATACATTCCTTCCACTTGTTCATCTTTTCCTTCAGTCCATCCATACTTTCTGCAATCAACACCAAATCATCTGCATACAACAACTCCCACGGTAAACCCTCCTTTACCTTCTGAGCCAGCACATCCATCACAGCTACAAATAGTAGTGGACTTAGTACCGACCCCTGATGCACTCCCACCTTCACCTCAAACTCACCACTGTTCCCGTCCTTCGTCCTTAAAGCTGTGCGCGCTCTTTTGTACATTGCCATCGCTACTCTGATCAACCATTCCTCCACTCCTAACTTCCTCAAATGCCCATGTCAATACTTCATGTGGAACCCTATCGAATGCTTTCTCCAGATCAACAAACCCAAGAAACAACTTCTTCCTCTTCTCCATGTACTTCTCGTGCAACTGCCTCACAATAAAGAGCGCGTCTGTCGTTCTTCTTCCTGGCATAAATCCAAACTGCATTTCGTCGATCTTCACCTTCTTCCTTATCCTCCTCTCCAACACCCTTTCCAATACCTTCATTCCATGCTCCAATAACTTTATCGCTCGGTACGAGCCACACTCCAGAGGGTCACCTTTCCCCTTGTATAGAGGGACGAGGGTATTCAGTTCCCAATCCACTGGAATGCGGCCTTCTTTCACCACCAGATTGCAGATCTGTCATTCTCTTCACACCCCAATTTCCCGCTGCCTTCAACATATCTCCCACAACTCCCGTCGGCCCTCCCACTTTTCTACTCTTCATTGCTTTTATCGCTTCCTCAACTTCCTTCTCAGTTATCTTCTCTGCCGGTCCTAAAACTGGGTTACTCTCTATGTTGCCATCCCATTCCTTCTCTGTATTCAACAGCATTTCCATATATCTTTTCCATCTTCCTTTAATTCCATCTGTGTCCACAACGATTTGTCCCACTTCTTCCTTCAAGCAACTCACCCCCATCACATCAAACCTCTCTTTCGCTATCTGCTTTCCAATCCTGAATACCGCTCTCTGACCCTCTTCCGAATCCAAGCGTTCTCCAAACATTTTCCTGCATGCCTCCTGCGCCCCTGCTACCTCTGTCTTTGCAGCCTTCTCGGCTGCCTTATAACTTTCATGCTCTGCCTTTTCTGCCCCCATACCCTTTGCCTTCTGCCACTCCTTGAACTTCTTCCTCTTCTCGTCAATTCTCTTTCCAACTTCATCATCCCACCACCATGTTTCCGAGTGCCTCGGTGGTCCTTTTGTCCATCTACATACCTCACCAACGGCTCCCAACAGACTATCTTTCATTGACATCCAACCACTTTCAAGCTCAACCACATCATCCTCTACCCTACTCAGCCTCTCTTTTAATGCCTCCCTTACTGTCACCTCTTTCAACCTCCACACCTTCATTCTCGGTTGGTACTTAACCCGCCGAGCTCTCCTCGCACCTTTCACCCTTATGTCGCAGACAACCAAGTTCTTATTTGTTCGTTCGTTCTTCGTTCACGTTGTTCGCGATCACGTGGTTAGAAATGTATAATCTCTCCCCTGAACAACTATTTTCTCTCATATATTATAACACCTTCTTCTTCTTCTTCTCCTACAAAAGGATGCTTTCGTCTTGCTCACCAAATCTATTCATTCCAAAAAAAAAAAATAATACCATCTCCTACAGTTCCTCTTTTCTACATTCCCTAAACTCTCCAGAACTCCACCCCTCCTTCAGCGTCCTCAAACGTATTTTTGACTCGAAGGTCTCAAACTCATTTTGCAAAAAATGTTCGTTTCCCATGAATCGTGCACTTTTCAAAATCCAATCTCACCCCTCCCCTCCAAATCCTCCCCATCACCCATCCCTTTCAAATCTCCCGCCTTGCCCTTGCCCCTTGCCCCTTCTCCCCCCTTGCCAATCTCACCACACCTCACACCTCCACACCCTCCACACCCCACACACTAAACTCCCCCCACACCCCTCCCCTCCGAGACTCTCCCTCGCTCCTCCCCTCCTAGACTCCCCTCTCACCCCTCCTCCTCAAAGCATCCTCCCTGCTTCTTCCCCCTTCCAACTTTCACCTTCATCTCCCCAAACCTTCTGCCTCGCTCTTCCCCCTCCTCAAATAACACCTCACTGTGCCTCACCCAATCTCCATCAAACCTTTTGTCCGCCCCATTCTTCCCTTTCTCCAAGCTATTCTGAAATCTATGAAATCTCTGACACACCTTCAACAACTCTCCCTACCTCTTCCTCCTCTCCCTACCTCTTCCTCCTCTTCCACATCTTACCCTACCCCTCCCCCCCCCCCTGTTCTGTACCCGATGCCCCCCCTTCCTCTTCATTAATGGTATGGACCTCAAACATCCGGGGCCTTCGCTCAAACTTGACTGATCTCTCCATACAGGTTGCTTCTGACAAACCAGATGTGATCTGCTTAACAGAGACTTTCCTCATTCATGATGTCTCTGATGCCTTGATATCTCTCCCAGCTTACTCGCTCCTCCGGTATGATAGACCTGAGCCTCGTCCTGGATGTGGGGTTGCTATCTTTATTTAAAAAAAACTCTTCCTCACTCGCCCTCCACTGCCCTCTCTCCACCTCACCCCCAGGAATACCTTTGGCTTCGGCTTCCCCTTCGCTCCCACCTTTTGTTCATATGTGTGTTGTACCGTCCACCAAACAGTGATGACTCCATATACATCTCGCTGTCTGATAATATGGACCAACTTCTATCTACCCATCCCAACTCTCTCTTCCTCATATGTGGTGATGTAGCGGTTCCCGCTGAATGTACACAATCGCCTTGCACCTGCCAGGACGCGGCCAGGGCGCGATCGCCATGCCGGGCTCGTCCGGGCGGGCCCAGACGCACCTCTCCCGGGCACGCCCGAACCTCCCGGGCACGCCCGGTCTCGTCTTTCCCGGGCATGCCCGCTCTCGCCTTTCCAGGACTTGCCCAGAGCGCCCGGGCATGCCCAGCCTCGACTTGCCAGGCCGCGTCCAGGACGCCCGGGCATGTCCAGACTCGCCTTTCCAGGGCTCACCCAGAGCGTCCGGGCATGCCCGCTCTTGCCTTTCCAGGGCTCGCCCAGAGCGCTCGGGCACGCCCAGCCTTGACTTGCCAGGCCGCGTCCAGGACGCCCGGGCATGTCCAGACTCGCCTTTCCAGGACTCGCCCTTGACACCCGGGCATGCCCGGTCTCGGTTTTCCCGGGCAAACGCCCCGGCATAAATGTGGATATATATTGCTGCCCGATAAACGGGCTTGTCAGAATACCTGAGCTGTTTTGTTTCAATAAAGCAACTCGGACGAATTTCGTCTTTGGTCGCGTCAATTCTTTCGACTCGCGTTGGAGCGCAGCTCCTTCACTGGTGACCTACCGACATGGACACGGCAGTGACTCTTAAACTGCCTACCTTCTGGGAGGCTCACGTGGCTGTTTGGTTCGCCCAGGCGGACTCCCAGTTCGCCCTGCGAGGCATCACCGCGGACGACACCCGCTTCCACCACGTCGTGGCAGCGCTCGCTTCCGCCACCGCGGCCCGCGCCATGACCCTCCTCGAGCACCCGCCGGCTGCTGACAAGTATGACGCGCTGAAGACGCTCCTCCTCGACGCTTTCGCCCTCTCACCGGCGGCACGCGCACGGCGCCTGCTCGACCTGCCCGAGCTCGGCGACACGCGCCCATCCGAGCACATGGACTATATGCTGAATATGTTGCTCGGTGAGCACTCTCCGGATTTTCTGTTCCGCGAGCTGTTCCTTCGCCAGCTGCCTCACCCGGTACGCCTCGCCCTGGCTGGCACGTCGATCACCGATCCCCGCGCCCTCGCCAGGGAAGCCGATAAGATCTCCTCGGCGGGCCAACACATCGGCGCGCCTACCTGGAGCCTGCCGCCGTCCGAGGCAATGCCCGAGCGCCCTGCGCGGTTGGAGGCCAAACTGCCGGTGCAACTGGCGGCTGCCACGCCGCGCCGACCGCTTCCGACCGCTTCCGACACGACGGCCGGGGCCTCCACCTGACCAGGCGTGGTGTTATTACCACGCCAGGTTCGGACACAAGGCTCGGACATGCCGACCCCCGTGCACTTTCGGCAAGTCGGGAAACGGCCGGGCCGGCGTTCATTCCCAGCCATGAGCGCCGGCCACTCGGGCAACTTGCTTTTTATTCGGGACAAAGCGTCAGGGCGGCGTTTCCTTTGTGACACCGGTGCCCAACTGAGCGTCATACCCGCCTCCGAGCAGGACAGGCGGGACGCCATTTGCGGCCCCTCTTTGGTCGCTGCCAATGGCTCGGCCATACGCACTTTCGGCCCGCGCGACGTCACCCTCTGCTTCGGCAGCCAGCGCTTTCAGTGGACCTTTGTGACCGCCTGTGTCCCCATGGCTTTGCTGGGCGCCGACTTCCTCTGCGCGCACGGGCTGCTGGTCGACGTCAAACGACGTTGCCTTGTCAACGCCGAGACCTTCAGCTCCCTGGCGTGCACGATGAGCAGCTCCGCGCCGACCGAACTGGCGTGCGCCCTCCCGACGGCGAACCGGTTCGCTCGCCTGCTCGCGGAATTCCCGGCCCTCACGCGGCCGACGTTTTCGGCCGTCGCAGTGCGGCATGGGATCGAGCACCACATACCCACTACGGGCCCTCCGGTCTACGCCAGGGCACGCCGCCTCGACCCGGCCAAGCTCGCTGTGGCAAAGGCCGAGTTCAACGGGTTGGAGCACCTCGGCATTGTGCGGCGCTCCAATAGCGCGTGGGCCTCACCACTGCACATCGTGCCAAAGCCGGGGGGCGGATGGCGCCCGTGTGGCGACTACCGCCGCCTCAACGACGCTACCACCCCCGACAGGTACCCGATCCCGCACATCCAGGACTTTTCCGCCCGTTTGGCGGGACGGGTCATATTTTCCAAAATTGACCTGATACGGGGATACCACCAGGTACCTGTCCCAGCGGCCGACGTCCCGAAGACGGCCGTCATCATGCCGTTCGGCCTGTTCAAATTTTTGAGGATGCCGTTTGGCCTCAAGAACGCGGCCCAGGCGTTCCAGTGCTTAATGGACGGCATGCTGCACGACCTGCCATTTCTTTTCGTCTATCTGGACGACTAACCCCCACTCTAGCAGGGAAAATGGCCTTTTAAAATGCATGTTGTTGTTGTTGTGTATCTGGACGACATCCTCGTCGCCAGCACGTCCCGCGCCGAGCACCTCCTCCACCTCCGAACACTGTTCGGTCGCCTCAGCGAGCACGGCTTAATTGTCAACCCGGCCAAATGCCACTTCGGCATGATGACCGTTGACTTTTTGGGCCACCGCATCACCAAGACCGGGGCCGTGCCGCTGCCGACCAAGGTCGAGGCCATCACCACGTTCCCGCGTCCCCGTTCCATCAAGGCCCTACAAGAGTTCCTCGGCATGGTGAATTTTTATCACCGATTCGTGCCCCGCGCTGCTCAGCTCATGCGGCCCCTTTACGAGGCCCTCCGGGGCAAGCTGGCCAAGCATGACATCGTTTGGTCCGCGGCCATGGATGCGGCCTTCGCGAGCGCAAAACGGGCCCTCACCGACGCAACGCTGCTGGCTCACCCGGTGCTCAACGCGCCCATCGCCCTCACTACGGACGCCTCCAACTACGCGGTGGGCGCCGTCCATGAACAATGGGTGGACGGGGTTTGGCAGCCACTCGCTTTTTTCAGCCGGCAACTCCGGCCGAACGAGTTAAAATACAGTACGTTCGACCGCGAGCTGCTCAATCTATTCCTGGCCGTTCGCCATTTCCGACACCTCCTGGAGGGCCGCCCGTTCACGGCTTTCGTCGACCACAAGCCGTTGGTCTACACAATGGCCAAAGTCACAGAGCCGTGGTCGGCCCGCCAGCAGCGCCACCTCTCCGCCGTGTCGGAATTCACCACGGACATCCGGCACGTCGCCGGCAAAGACAACGCCGTAGCCGACTGTCTTTCTCGGGCCAGCGCGAACGCGGTCCACCTCGGCGTGGACTTCGCGCTCATGGCGGCCGACCAGACCACCGACACCTCAGTGCAGGCCCTCCGGGCGGCGGACACGGGCCTCTGCCTGGCCGACATCCCCTTCGCGGGCACCGTCCTGCTCTGCGACGTGTCCCAGGGCCAGCCTCGCCCCATCGTGCCCGTTTCCTGGCAGCGCCGCATCTTCGCCTCCATCCACGGCCTTTCTCACCCGGGCCGGAAAGCTTCTCAGAAGCTGGTGTCGGCGCGTTTCGTCTGGCACGGCCTTCGACGGAACGTCTGCGACTGGGCCAACGCCTGCACGGCCTGCCAGTGGGCCAAGGTCCACCGCCACACCCAGGCCCCGCTGGCCCCTTTCACCGTGCCTGCACGGCGTTTCGACCACGTCCACGTGGACCTGGTGGGTCCCCTGCCCCCATCGCGGGGGTTCACCCACCTGCTCACCATGGTGGACAGGACCACCAGGTGGCCGGAGGCCGTGCCCCTCACCTCCACCACCACCGCCGACGTGGCGCAGGCATTCATCGCCACCTGGGTCGCGTGCTTCGGCGCACCGGCGGACATCTCGTCCGACCGCGGCCCACAGTTCACGTCCGAACTTTGGGGCGTGGTCGCCCGCTCGTTGGGGGTCACGCTGCACCGCACCACGGCCTACCACCCCCAAGCCAACGGGTTGTGCGAGCGGTTTCACCGCTCCATGAAGGCCGCACTCATGGCCGGCCTTCAGGACGACGGTTGGACCGACCGGCTGCCGTGCGTCCTTTTGGGCCTCCGCACGGCCCCCAAGGAGGACCTCTGGGCGTCCGCCGCTGAGCTCGTCTACGGCCAGCTGCTCCGCATCCCGGGCGAGTTCGTGCCTGACGCTACCAGTCCCTAGTCCGCCGCACACCAGCGCTCGGACCTCCAGGAGGCCGCCCGATGATTTGCCCCCGTGCCAACGTCCCGCCATGGTGGCCCCCAGTCCTACGTCCCCCCGGCGCTTCGCATAGTGGAGTACGTCTTTGTGCGTTATGACGCACACCGGGGGCCACTCCGGCCGCCGTACGACGGGCCCTTCCGGGTCCTGCGACGGGGCGACAAGTCCGTCGTCGACGTCGGCGGCCGGTCGGACCGGATCTCTGTGGACCGCCTCAAACCGGCGCACGTGGACGTCGACCGACAACCACGGTTGGCCCTTCCTCCGCGGCGAGGTCGCCCCCCGTCCACAGTTCCCCCCGCTCGACCACCCACCACCAGATCTGACCCCCCCCCCCCCCGACCCTCCAGGGGTCGCTTCGGCCGGGTCATCCGGACCCCCCTTAAATTGACCCTGCCGGTGCAGGTCGATTCTGGAGGGGCGTGTGTAGCGGCTCCCGCTGAATGTACACAATCGCCTTGCACCTGCCAGGACGCGGCCAGGGCGGGATCGCCATGCCGGGCTCGTCCGGACGGGCCCAGACGCACCTCTCCTGGGCATGCCCGGACTCGCTGTTCCCGGGCACGCCGGAACCTCCCGGGCACGCCCGGTCTCATCTTTCCCGGGCATGCCCGCTCTCGCCTTTCCAGGGCTCGCCCAGAGCGCCCGGGCACGCCCAGCCTCGACTTGCCAGGCCGCGTCCAGGACGCCCGGGCATGTCCAGACTCGCCTTTCCAGGGCTCGCCCTGAGCGTCCGGGCATGCCCGCTCTCGCCTTTCCAGGGCTCGCCCAGAGCGCTCGGGCACGCCCAGCCTCGACTTGCCAGGCCGCGTCCAGGACGCCCGGGCATGTCCAGACTCGCCTTTCCAGGACTCGCCCTTGACACCCGGGCATGCCCGGTCTCGGTTTTCCCGGGCAAACGCCCCGGCATAAATGTGTATATATATTGCTGCCCGATAAACGGGCTTGTCAGAATACCTGAGCTGTTTTGTTTCAATAAAGCAACTCGGACGAATTCCGTCTTTGGTCGCGTCAATTCTTTCGACTCGCTTTGGCGCGCAGCTCCTTCAGTGATTTCAATTGTCACCATGCCAGTTGGCTGGGTGTGGGTACCCCTCTCACCAGCCATGGCTCTTCAGCAAAGGACTTCTGCGACTCACTGGGACTGACACAATCTGTCAATTTCCCGACCCGGATCTCAGTCAACGGAGCATCTTCTCTTCTGGACTTGGTTATGACTAACTTCCCTGAAAATGTCTGCTGCTCTTCTTCGGCTCCAATCGGCTCATCTGATCATGTGCTTGTCAAAGTGGACATCTCTCTGACCATTCTCAGAGAGCCTCCTCAGCGTCGACGAGTCTGGCATTTCACTCAGGCCAACTGGCACGGTCTTCAAGCAGCCATCAATCATCTGGACTGGTCTCCCATCTCTACCGCCTCTGACATCAACTCATCCTGGGAATTCTTTCAAAGTAAATTGCTCTCTCTCATGCACAGATTTATCCCATCTCGTCTTCAGTTGTCATACCCTTCCTCCCGTTCATGGTACACGGAATCTTGTGGTGAGGCTGTTTCCCTGAAACAACTTGCTTTCGTCTCCTGGAAAGCAAATCCAACGGAAGGAAACCTCATTTCCTTTCACAAAGCCCGAAACAAGTGTGTGTCCACCCTCAGGAGAGCCAGGAAACAATATCTCACCGTTCTCAAGACCGAACTCTCTTATCTGTCTCCCTCTTCCAAATCCTGGTGGCGTCTGGTCAAATCTGTTTCTGGTGTTTGTTCCCCCTCCATCCCCTCCCTCACCTCAAATGGCTTAACGGCTGACTCCGCACGTGAAAAAGCTGAATGCCTCAACTCTGTGTTTGCCTCTAAATCTTGTGTCCCAAACCCATCCCTCTCTGTACCCACCGTACCAACTACCCAGTCATACCCAGCTGCTCCTGGACTCTGTGTCCTTTCCTCCTGACAAGGTGGAAAGGTTTCTGTCAACCCTCGACTCTGATTCTGCAACTGGTCCTGACGGCATCAGCCCACGGGTCCTAAAATCATGTTCTTCCACTCTTTCACTCCCTCTTTCTGTTCTCTTCACCCTCTCTTTTGCTCAAGGCCATCTGCCATCTGCTTGGAAATCAGCCAACATCACCGCTTTGCACAAAAAGGTGCAAAAACAGATCCTAGCAACTACAGACCAATCGGCCTTCTCCCAATTATCAGCAAAGTCATGGAATCCATCATTGCTTCAGATATGAAATCTTTCCTCTTCTCCAATGGCTTGATCTCTGATCATCAATTTGGTTTCAGACCTGGTCACTCTACTCTGGACATGCTGCTTCTGCTTTCTCAACAATGGATGGAGGTCCTCAACGGCAAACAGGAAATTAGAGCTGTCTCCCTTGACATTTCACGTGCCTTCGATACGGTCTGGCACCCTGCTCTGCTCACCAAACTCTCCTCCTTTGGTATCCATGGAAATCTCCACACATGGCTGGCGGACTTCCTCTCTGGTCGTAGTCAACGTGTGGCCCTGAATGGGTTTCTCTCATCTCCCCTTCCTGTTCAGGCTGGAGTTCCCCAAGGTAGTGTTCTGGGCCCTGTGCTTTTTCTGGTCTTCATCAATGATCTCTCTGTCTCTCTTGAAAATCCTCTCTATCTCTTTGCTGACGACTCTACTCTCTGTCGCTCCATTCCTCATCCCTCAGATCGGCCGTCTGCAGCCTCCTCGCTCTCTGCAGACCTGGACAGGATCACAGACTGGGCATCCAAATGGAACATGTCTTTCAATCCTGATAAATCTCACACTCTTATGATGTCTCTCCGAAAAGACCGACTGGACAACCCTCCCATCCACTTTCTGAATAATCCTCTCCAAGAAGTTCTGTCACTCAAGCTTTTGGGTCTCACTATTTGCCATGATCTTTCCTGGGAAAACCACATTTCAAATCTGGCCTCCAAAGCCAGTCGCCGACTGGGCATCCTCCGTCGTGCGAAGTCCTTCCTTGGCACACCTGAGCTCCTCACCACATACAAGGCTTTCATCCGCAGCTCTATGGAATACTGCTCTCCCCTCTGGTCTGGTGCTCCTGCCTCACACCTAGCTCGTCTTCACGCTGTTGAAACCAAAGCGTTCAGTATCATTGGAATCTCCCGTGATGAAGCTAACTCCAAGGTCCTTTCACTCACTCACCGCAGGCAGGTTGGTGGTCTTTCCGTCTTCTACCGACTCCTCTCTGGCCTTGCCCCCCCAGCTCTCTCTGGGCTCTGTCCCCCAAATATTCCTACAGGTCGCACAAGATCTGCCTGCAACCCTCTTATGGTTAAACTGCCAAAATCAAGACTTTCTGCTCACCTTCACTCCTTCATTCCTCTTTTCTCCCACCTCTGGAACAAACTCCCCCACTCTTTTCAATCCCACTCCACCCTCCAGGTCTTTAAAACAGCTGTTCACCACGATCTCTTATCCTCCCCCATCCAAAACCTTGATCTTTTCTACCCCCGCTAATTTCGGTCCCCTTGTGTTTTATACCTCTCCCCCCACTTCCCACGCCTCCTCCCCCCAAGCCCTCTCCCTCCCACACTTCTCCCTGCTCTCAAATGTTGTGGTTGTGTGCTTCCCCTTCTCTCCCCATCTTGTCTTCCGCTCCCTCCTTTTGTATATTTTGTTTGTCTGGTTGTTTTGTTAGTGAAATAAATGTTAGCTCTTTCACGAGCCTCGATTCAGTATACAAACAAACAAACAAACAAACAAACAAAACAAAAAAAAGAAGTGCTGTGAAACAGCCTCCTCCCCCGGGATCACCTTTGTGTCCCGGAGGTGCCCCCTATCTCGCCGACGCACCATCAGATAGTCAACGGTTGTCGTCGACCCACCTGACGTGTATCATTTACAACAATCCTTTAAATTACATTAAAGTTTAGAAACAACCAATACTGTAGAATTTATTGTGTGTGTGTGTCTCGTTGGTTGTTGTCGCCATAATTTGAGTTTTGGAAGGTTGAATGGAGGCCTTTCAGGACTCCAAGTATCAACCCCTGCTTCGTTGAAGGATTGTGATTCATGGGCTAAGTTGTGAAGTTTTGTTCTTAGAGTTTTGTTCCAAGGGCTCTTTTCAGGATCGTCGCTGAGTCCCGTACAGCCATCAACTGTAGTTCGGTTGTGGTAATGTTAGCAGGGATGGTTTTAAAGATCTCTATAAAAGGTAGACCAACAGGTTCAACAAGGTTCTTTATTATTCCCATTGCTCCAATTATCACTGGTACAATTTTGGTGCTCTTCAGTTGCAGAATCTTTTCACTTCATTCTTGAGGTCTTGATATTTGGTCATTTTCTTGATTTCTGCATTATATAGACCAAAATCGCTGGGTACAGAAACCTCAATTAGCAATGCCTTCTTTTCATTTTTGTATCTGAGTACTATGTCTGGTCACAGTGCTTCGTTTTCTTTGTTCAAGCTGGATAGGATCATCAGGTCATTCGTGAGCATTATGTCTTCGTTTTCAATTATTGGTTTTGGTTCATGTTTCCATGAATTTTGTGGAACTGGGATATTTAAATTTCTGCAGATGCGCCAGTGGATTACTCTACATACCTTGGTTTGCCTTTGGGTGTATAGCTGTTCTGACATGAGTGTTTTACATCCTTATAGGAGATGACTTGTGCTTTCTGTTTCTACTTTGGGGCAATTCCACGAGAAATGGTCCACAGAGGTCAAATTTTAAGTTTGAGTGAAAAAGTTCATGTTATGTACCAAATGAAAGCTGAAAAAATGTACTTTCAGATAATGTCAAGATCACCGAGTTAGCTTGCTCTGTTGGCTTACATCACTCGTTGCAATTAATGAAGTCATTCTACTGAAAAGCGCAGTAAAATTGGCCCTCGATAATGCAAAGAACTATTAATTCATTAGTCTCTCAATTCATTGGCATGAAGTCAACAAATGCTATCCATCAGAGAAGATACCTGTATGAAGATTATTTCAAAACCAATTGAAAAAAAATATGAGTTGGCCTTCTCTGCTTAATTAACACTCAAATTAGGAGTCAGATGTCACTCCGTGACGTGTCACTCCATAACGAAAATTTGACATTTGTTTACTTTTCTCTTCAACTGGTGGATGAAAAACCAAATAAATCCAGGGTCATTAAGAACTTATACCACCCAATCATTGTACAGTATAATTATATATTTTTTTAAAAATCTACAAAGAATAAATTAAAAAAACTTGTCACTCCGTAACGTTACGGAGTGACTCATTCTGTCAAACAATTATTGATAACTCAGCCTGAAAAAAGGTGGCGACAGAGTAGCTGTCCCAGAATTCATTGCGTGCCAGATTTTACTTCCGTATGACAAGTTTCAAGTTTACGCGTGGTCGTCTTGAGCGGTTTTGAAATCGGTTTACATCCAGCAATCGGTGAGTACAAACTACACCTCTGTTGTCACCTGCGGATACGCAACGTAAGAGGAAAACTAGACAAATCACCGCGCCACCGCGGACCGCCAACTTTGCAGTGGACAAGCTGAGTGAAGCCGCTTACAACCTCTACTGTCAGTTTTTGTGGCCTAAAACATTTCATGATCTTTTAGATGATTCGTAGAAGGGTACGGTGCAATTCAAATGGATAATTTGTCGATGCATTCATATTACAGACAGGATGCCATTGACTGCTGCCGAGCGACAAAATCGTTTTCGAGACAGGCACAAGGAAAAATGCAGGGAGCTGGATGTGAAACGCAAGAGAGAGGCGCGTGCTGCTAATGTTGCGAAGGCAAGGGAAAGTGAACGTGCACGTCAGCGGAGATGTCGGGCGAAGGGAAAAAACACTGAGTCCCGATATTTCATGGATGTCGCCAGGGAAGAAAGACTTTGTGGTCATTAAGACTGGGAAACGGAAGGACAAGGTTCAAAAGAGTTTCCTAATGATGACAATACGAGAGGCATACAGTTTGTTTTGTGAGAAATATCCAAACATCAAGATCGGCTACTCCAAATTCGCAGCACTTCGTCCAGCCAATGTATGCCTCAATTCAAAGTTTCCGCACAATGTCTGCCTCTGCAGATATCATGAAAACATGCGCCTCTTATTGGAGGCCTTGTCATCTCATGTACTTGGACTTTCGACCAACTTTCGTGAATTCCTTGGAAGCATTGTATGTGATCAGGATTCGGACAACTGCATGACAGGAAAATGTCAGGAATGCCATACCAAGTTTGCCACAGTGTATTCTGTCGACGACGAAACAGCTAACCTGCCGCTGAAGTGGTTTCAGTGGGAGACAATTGAGCAGCAGGCCACAAAAGTAGCTAAAGATGGGACTGTTCAGGATGCCCTGCATGAGGTATTGCAAACAACTTCCATGCTTCAGCTTGCACTCATTCATCAAGAGGAAGCAGAGCTACTTCTTTGAAGATAGAAGGAAGGCAGTTGATGGTGATCGCATTGTCGTCCAGGTCGATTTTGCGGAGAACTATGCTGCGATAGAACAGAATGAAATCCAGAGTGCTCATTGGAGCCACGTCCAAGTCACTCTATTCACAGTGTGCGCCTGGATTGATGTTAATGTTACCGAGTCTTTCGTTATTGTTAGCGATGACCTCCAGCATGGCAAATATGCTGTTCATACCTTCCTGTCCAATATCATCACCACACTGATATCACGCCACCCCAGGATTAGGGCGATTGACTTTTTTTCAGATGGGGCAGCCAGTCAATTTAAACAGAAATTCTTGTTTTCCAATCTAACATTCCTTCAAGAATTGTTCATGATTCAATGATCCTGGAATTTCTTTGCCATATCTCACGGTAAGGGCGCTGTTGATGGGATAGGAGGTGAGGTAAAGAGGAGAGTTTGGTTGGTAAATCTGGCTGGGGATCCTGTATCTGATGCAGAATCCTTCTTCCACGTAGCAGCGGCACAGTGCAAAAAGATCGAAGTTTTATTCATTGCAGCAGGAGACATTCAGAAGTGCCAGTCGCAATTGGACGAGCGCTGGCAGTTAGTGAAGTCGCTTCCGAATACACACCAAACACACTGTGTGAAACCTGTGAGGAAATATGTTGTGAGCGCCTCTATGTACTCAACAGCGGAAGAATTTGAATTGGTGAGTCTTCACCCCGAGTGCCATGTATCATCCTTGGAATGTCCAAATACTGCTAGTCCAGCATCTGCTGAGCGCCCCAGGTCAGACGGTCAACCCCAAGTGCACCCTGGTGACTTTGTGACTGTGCAGTATGTCACAAAAAAAATCTAAGAAGTTGTTTGTTGGCCAGGTGACTCAGATAGTAGATGATGGTTGTTTGGAAGTATCATTTTTGCGAAAAGCGGGCCTATCTGACTTGGCATATACATTCCCAGAGGTGGAAGATAAATCCTGGATTGATTCCAACCAAGTCGTCAGATTCCTTCTTCAGCCATCCCTCGACCATCGCAATCATTATGTATTTGCTGAATGTCCTTTGGAAAAGGGAACCTTTTGCAGGGCAGTCATGTGAAGTTTTGTGATGTGGCCAACTGATTAATTCCAAACTTTGTTTTGTTTCTGGTCATCCACTCGTAAATTGTTCTCAATTTCTTTAGTCTATTTCTTGACTTTTGTATATGTTTATTGTATATTTTCTCAGTTCAGATTTTTATTTTTATTATTTTCTAAAGTGTTAGATGTTGAAACGCCAGCACAAGTCAGCTGGGTTCAGAATGAAAGTCTGGCGTAATCTAGAAATGATTTGTTGCTTTGGGAGAAATCTCAAAATTGACTCGTCACTCCGTAACGGGATTTTTCGTCACTCCGTAACGGGACTATTGTAATTATTTCAGAGTAATTAGGTCATGTCTGGAATTTTGAAACCCCTGTACTGAAGGTACAACTATTAGTGTATCTTCCCAGTATTTCATTACAATTTTATAACTATTGTGAGAGCAGAGTTTTCAATAAATGTTGTTATTGTTTAATAAATGACAAAAGACAGTGTCACTCCGTAACACAGTTTTTGAATGTTAATTACTTGACAATGGTCCAACTTACAGGAATTCCATTAATATCTCTGTAAAGTGCAATTCTTCCTTTACAATATGATATATAGAGAGTAGGTACTAGTGGCTTTATCGCTGTGCTAGAGCAATCAAAGTTCACAAAAATGACTCAAAGTGTCACTCCATAACGTCGTGGAATTGCCCTTTGCAGAACCTAAATTTGTCTGATTGGCTCAGTCCTGCCATCTTCTTCAAGTCATTCTTGTAGTGTCCTTGGTCTTGGACTTTAACGATTCCGTTCTCCATCTTAGTTGAGCTGGCCTCTTCTTAGCCATTCCAGTGATCCGTCTTTGACTATCCCCAATCTGTCCAACTCCTTTTTATATTTCCCTGCTCTTTTGTTTTTCCCCCAGTTGTCACTATATATCTGCTGGTATTTCATCTTGTATTTTTATTTTGCCTTTTTTGCAATTGTTGGGGCTGTATTCGTTGATGTTTCAATTTGATGGGTGGCATCTTCTATTTTCACCTGCTTTTGGAAGTTTTTGCAAGGTGAGTGAGAGATGCCTTTTCTTTTTTGTTGTGTTCATGCTTGTACATAAATTGTATTCAGTGGTCTGTTGAATTTTTCAAATACTCTGCTAATGCTACAGTCGTCGCTTTGTGCACTTGATTGAGTTCCAGTAGGCCTCCACCTCCTTCTTTCCTCAGCAAGTACATCCTTGAGATGCACTGATTTTTGTAGAACATTTTGTGGAGAGTGAGGAGTTTCCTTGTTTTGATATCTAGTCTTTTTGATACCCGCTTGTGGCTAGTTTACTATTCCGCAGCTGTACTGGAACACTGGTACTGCTAGTTCGTTTATGGATTTGATTTTGTTTCTTCGGGTGAGATATGTTTTAAGGATCAGCCTCGTTCTATGCAGGTACTTTTACCCTCGCCAGAGGAGAGGGTATTGCATTTGAGTCCGTTTGTGTGTATGTTTGTCTGTTTGTTTGTCCACACAGAATAAATATGATTTTCTCTGCAACCGTTGGTCCGATTGACAGGAAATTTTCACCATAGGTGCAACTCCACCTACAGAATTTTTTTATGATAATTATGACGTCATAGGTCATGTGGTTTGGCCGCCATCTTGGAAAAATCGAAAAAATTTCACCTCTATATCTCGGAAAGTGCTGAATAGAAAAAATTGAGACATGGCTCATTGTAAAGAACTCTCCATGGGGAATAAAATATGTTAATGATTATGTAATAGGTGCCTCCATTATGACGTCATAATTCGACAAGTACAAAACTTCATCCAATCAAGATGAAATTTCTTGAGTGCCATGTTGGCATAAACTGGTGGAGAAAAAAAAAAAAATTATGACATCATTGGTCACTTGGTTCGGTTGCCATCTTAGAAAAACCGAAAAACTTTGCACCTCTATATATCCGAAAGTGCTGAATAGAAAAAATTGAGACATGGCTCATTGTAAAGAACTCTCTCTGGGGAATAAAATGTTAATGATGATGTCATAGGTGCCTCCATTATGACATCATAATTCGACAAGTACAAAACTTCATCCAATCAAGATGAAATTTCTTGAGCATAATCTAGGAATAAATTAGTTTAGAAAAAAAATAATGATGACGTCATCGGTCACGTGGTTCAGCCACCAAATTGGTTTTTAACATAAAAGCCTTAAAAATCACTAAAAATACATCCTGGTGAGGGTTTGCAATCTCTGATTGCCCTTTTTCTTGTTTGGTAATTGTTTTGTGCATTTTTTTATGGCAAATTTGGTGGTCCTCTTTTACTCTACGGTATTTGTAAGATGCTTCATTGTCAAGCTCCTGTATTGTTGTATCTTGGTCGATTTTTATGTTGTCCGTTTTTGTTTGTCTACCTTGCACGAATGTTCACTTGGCACACTTATTAGGCCAAATTCCATTTCAATGTCTTCAGAGAACCGTTTCACTCATTTCAGTTGTTCTGCAAATTTTTCATCGTTCAGTGCAAAGAGTTTTAAATCTTCCATGCACAGTAGAGTAGATGCGTCACCTTTCTTGTTTCTTTGGACGTTATTTTATTGGATGTTAGGGTGTATCTGCGTCCTTGTTCATTAATGAGGCTACTTAGTGGGTCCAGGGCCAAGGAAAACAGGAGAGGGGAAAGCCTGTCCCCTTGGAATATCCCACATCATATCTTTACTCCTGGTAGTTCAATCTTTTCTGCTGAGTGCTGAAGGTTTAGTGTGGTATTCCATAGATCCATAGCTTTCTCAATCAACTTGATTATTTGGGGGTTTCATCTTGTACATTTGCATGCACTTTATCATCCATGAATGTGGGACACTGTCAAAAGCTTTTTTCGTCTATCCCATGCTGTGGACAATTTGGTTCCTCTCATATTGCAATTTTAGAGTATGGCCTTGTTTAGTAGTCGATGGTCAATGTTACATTGTTCTGTAACATCCTCTCTTGCAGCCCATCTGTTCTTCCTCAAGGCCTCCTTGTTGTGCTAGGTGGTGGTACATTTTTTATGTGATGATTGCTGTTCAACGTTTCTATGTTGTTGGTAGACATGTTATTGCCGGTATTTGTAGGGTTGTTGGGGCTCTTCAGATTTTGGGATGAGGGAGGTGTTACCTTTTATGAGCCATTCATCTATTTCCATTCATGTGTGGGTGTGTGTGTTTTATATCCACTGTGACCGCTAGCTTGTAGTAACAGGAAATAATACGAACCTGAAACCTCTCATCCACATATATTTTATCGTATTTCTCTATTTCCATGAGTGATTTGCATTCAGGAACAGAACAATTATGGTTAACTATTTTGAAGTTGCCACTCTTTCGTTTAAATGCTGAAAATTATGTTTAAAAGACGATTTGCGCCTTAGATGTTGTGCTAGTAATAATGGCAGGTTAAAAGTGCCCAATGGGCAGAACCAAGTCATTGTAAACACAAACAGCACATGTGCAAAAGGCCTCATTTAGCATTCATCTGTTATTTTGAAAGTCATGTATTACAAGATGAGGTTCAGCTGTGTAATACCATACAGTTTGGTCTTCTGTCAATACTCCCCAACCCATCCTTTCCTCTACCCACTTCTCTCTTCATACACAATCTCCAAGCAAAAGAACCCAATTGGATTTTGTGTTTACATCCGTGGCTAAGATACAAAGAACCTATTGATTGTGTACACAAACAGCGTGTATTTTGACCGATCCTCCTGCTGCCCAATTCCAACTTCTGTCTCTACACACCATCACCATGTTTGCCCTGGATGGACCAAATGGCTCCATCTCGCATTGCGGATAACAGAGATTATTATTAGGTCATCTCACCGCGATTCTCGAAGAGATGAACTTATTAAATGGGTCGTGATGTCCGGATGTCTGTCCCTCCGGGTGGTCCGTCCTTCCGTTAACTTTTTGCTATTTTTGCTGCTCCTCCCTTATCACCTGGTTGATTGTTCTGAAACTTGACACATGAATACAAGACAGAAACTTGATACATTCCGAATTCGGATCATGGGGGCTCCCAGGGGGGTGGGTGGGAGGTTTAACCCCCAAACTTTGGATCCCGACTCATCCCTTATTTACCAATCAATTACTCCCAAACCAAACACCCCTTATACGCAATGGTCCACAGGATTACTCAGTCTTACACATTTTCTGATTTCATATTTTTTGAATTCATATCATTGGGGCTCCCATGGGGTGGAGGTAACCCCCTGAGACATTAGATCCATACTTATCCCTTATTTGCCAACCAATTTCTCTGAAAGCTGATCCAGTCATTCTACTCGATGGTCCACAGGATCGCCCAGTCTTAGATTTTACGATTTTGTAACAGGGGCCATCCCAGCATGGCTATTTATTAAGTGTTGATCTGAGCGTGCAATCTTTAATACATGCTCTCATTTGGGTGGGTCAGTCAGCAACAGAAAGATGTTTGCCACAAGAAAATCCAACATGGCTGCCTACACCAAGATAACCACTGATCATGCTCTGCTCACATCCAATTTTGACATAAATTGATAGAGGTCTCTGATATGAGTGATAGTAGTCATGTTTTAACATTCTAAAATAAATCTTCTGTAGATAAATGCCTGCAAAGTATATTCTTAATATGCACAGGGACTTCAAATGTGGGGGGGGGGGTGGGGGGAAGGGGGGCATTAAATCTCTGTACTTCACCGTGTTTTGCCATCTGGTGGAACCTGGTATTACTAGTAATGCATAAAATGGGGGAGCTAGAATGGCGATCGGTAGAGCACACACCTCCGTCAGATTAGACAGTTTACGTTTTGTATCCCACTGATAGGCCGGATCTACATCTGGACCTGGACCTGGACCAAAATCTTATCAGCTTGTTCAATCAACTACCCAACTCATCCACGAAGTTTCGTCCAAATCCACATCCATAACTGTTCGAATCGTCCTTGTCACATACCAAACCTATCCACCAGGTTTCATCTGAATCTGTTCATAGCTCCTCGAGATATCCTACTCTAGATGAGGCCTCACTAAGTGCCGATACAGTGTTAACATTACCTCTTTTGAATTATAACTTACCCCCCTATGAATACAACATAACGCCTGGTTTGCTTTACCGATATAGTCACGTGAAAAAGTAAGTGCACCCCATGAAAGGTTTTGACTTTTTCAACATATTTCAACATACAGCTATTTGATCTTCATTTCAAAAATATTGATAGATAAAGGTGATATAATATAACAAATATCATGAAACATTTACATTTTGTAGTCCATTGTATAATTTAAATAAACATAAATGCGAATTTCACATGTGGAAAAAGTAAGTACACCCCTACATTTATCACTACTTCAAATACCTAAAATTAGAATCAGGTGCACCAGCTCAGGTGCAAATGATTAGAACATCGTTAGCGAGGATCTTGGAGGAACCTGTCTTATTTAAACCTGACATTTAGTTTGGTTTGCTCTTTGTTGGTGAAGTGTGTGGCGTCACCATGCCTAGATCAAAATAGCTCTCTGAGGCCTTCAGAAAGAAGGTTATAGATGTCTACGAGTCTGGGAAGGGATTTAAAAAGATCTCCAAACAATTTGAAATCTATCATTCGACTGTCCGGAAGATCATTTACAAGTGGAGAAGATTCCAAACAACTGCCAACTTGTTCAGGCCAGGCCGCCCCAGCAAGTTCAGCCCGAGAGCAAACCACAAGATGCTGAAAGAAGTCTCTAAGAACCCCAGAATGTCATCACGGGACCTACAGGTAGCTCTTGCCACTGTTGATGTCAAAGTGCATGAGTCTACCATTAGAAAGAGGCTGCACAAATTTGATCTACATGGGAGGTGTGCCAGGAGGAAACCTTTGCTGTCCAGAAAACATCAGGGCAAGACTAAAGTTTGCCAATGAACACCTTGGCAAAGACCAGCACTTCTGGAACAATGTGCTCTGGACAGATGAGTCAAAGGTAGAGCTAGTTGGCCACAGTACCAGCAGACATGTTTGGAGAAATCCAAAGACAGCATTTGACCACAAGAACCTGATACCAACTGTAAAGCATGGTGGTGGAAATATTATGGTTTGGGGCAGCTTTGCTGCATCAGGGCTTGGGCAGCTCACCATCATAGAATCCACTATGAATTCTTAATTGTACCACAGGGTGCTTGAGGATAATGTGAGGCCATCTGTCGGAAAGTTGAAGCTCAACCGAAGGTGGACCTTGCAACTTGACAATGACCCCTTCATAAAGGAGGGGCTTGGCTGCACCCCATTTCACGAGTGAGTTCCCTTGATGTAAGAGGGGTTCTTCACTCACTTTGTGAGGTTCAAGGTGAATCGAGGATAAATGACAAATACTTCCATGAAATCCCTAGTGGGACAAGGGTGATAATAAATCTCATCTTTTTACATGTATATTAAAGGTAAGATATTTTTTAAAGGGGGTAGATTGTGGGGGATACCAGTAAATCCACCAAGGAATGGCTGAAAAGAAAGAAATGGAGGGTTCTGGAATGGCCAAGTCAAAGCTCGGATCTAAATCCCATCGAGATGTTGTGGGTGGATTTGAAACGAGCTGTGCATGCAAGAAACCCCTCAAACATCGCACAGCTGAAAGAATTCTGCATGGAGGAGTGGGCAAAAATTTCTCCCAGTCGATGTCAGAGACTGGTAGACAGTTATAAGAAACGCCTACTTGAGGTTGTTTCTGCCAAAGGGGGCAATACCATAGAGCCATGGGTGTACTTACTTTTTCCACATGCGAAATTTGCATTCATGTTTATTTAAATTATACAATGGACTACAAAATGTAAATGTTTCATGATATTTGTTATATTATATCACCTTTCTCTTTCAATATTGTTGAAATGAAGATCAAATAGCTGTATTTTGAAATATGTTGAAATAGTCAAAACTTTACATGGGGTGTACTTACTTTTTCACATGACTGTAGCTGCCTGGCATTGTGCTATCTGTTTACCCCTACCCCCCTCCCCCCTTCACATCCCCTATATCTATCACCACCACCAGATTCTTCTCCTGTGTGACATGCTCCAAGATTGCCCCTTGCATCATGGAATCCCTATTTTCATTATTCCTACCCATTCCCATCACCTTACATTTCTTTATGTTAAACTGCATCTGCTAATCTTTTGACCAATCTATTGAAGTATGTTGACTTTCCTGAGTCTCATGACCACCCACTCTGCTCTATCCAATCTTTGTGTCATCTGCAAATTTAGAAAACTAATTCTTAACCCCACAATTTAAATAACGAGTACACCCGCTTACTACGGGGTGGCAGAAAGGGTCATTCCTCTTTGGGGTATATATATTACAGTCGATCTATGGTCTTGTCTCAAGAACATTGGGTGTGTGTTCATTTACCAAGTTTCTTGTGGAGAGATAGCCAAGTGGTTTAAGCATTCGAGCAAACACTCCATTCAAAACCGTTAAGGAAAGACTGGCTTGGCAAGCGCTAGCTAGCTGTTTGGTAAATGAGCACACCCTGGTCTTCCTTCATTTCAGTTTCGTGTTAAACAGCAGGAGCGAGTTTCAAAAGTTCACGATGAAAATCCCCACTTTAGCACCAGGAAGGGTCATGTTATTAACCCAACATTTGTGGGGTACCTCGAGTACAGTAGATCTTCGCTCAGTTCTGTAAGTAAAACTTACGTCACGCACGTCGGGATTCCTCCAAATTTCTTCATTTCATGTTATAAAGAGAATTAGCGACTGTTTAAAAAGCTAATCATACGTGTTTGTGGTTCATAATAGCCGGTGAAGTCGGTGTTGTGAATGAACGCGTACGTATTACGTTGAAAAGCCAGATTTTGCTGGATCCCTTGTGAATTTCGAAGCTTTGACGCACCAAATCGCTCAATGGAGGCCACCATCTTGTGGATGCGGAAGTATGCATAACAAATTGAAAAAAGTTCAATAGGAGTTTGTTTCACCCGTCTTTTTTTGATTCACAATCTTATGCACCTCTAATTTGTAATTAAAATACTTTAAGACCAACCTCGGCCTGCACGGGCCTGGTTATCTTCAACGAAAATCATCACCAAACACCGGAACCAATGAGATTCGAGCATTTGAAAAAATATTTCAAAAACCAAATCACTCAATGGAGGCCACCATCTTCCAGATGCGGAAGTATGCATAAACAAATTGCGAAAAAGTTCAATAGGAGTTTGTTTCACCCGTCTTTGTTTGATTCACAATCTTATGCACCTCTAATTTGTAATTAAAATACTTTAAGACCAACCTCGTTCCCCGGGCCCACACGGGCCCTGGTTATCTTCAACGAAAATCGTCACCAAACACCGGAACCAATGAGATTCAAGCATTTGAAAAAATATTTCAAAAAAGCTTATTACCGCGTTTCGGAGGCTGAAAACGGCGTCAAATATTCTAATTTTGAAGAATTATTTTTTAGAAATCTCGCGGCCTGAGGGAATAGTTTTTCACGGCCAGAAATATCCGAAGTTGAGACGGAATTCACCGAATTAATCAAGAAGTAAATTTTATAAATTTTAATCTCATCGAGAATGCAAATGGTGTCATTTTGAACTAGGTACGGTACTAGTGCAGGCCCATATGTCATAACAATATTGCTTGTGTTTTTTGTTTGTTAAAATTGATTTAGCAATGGATTCTGCTTCAGAATATTATAGAGATGTAAAAAAAATAGGGTTCCATTTTTTCTTTTACGTCTAATAGGTAGTAATTCGAAGAAATCCAAGATGGCCGCCATAAAATTTTCAAAATACACTTTTGTGCATATCTTTGTATCTAGATATCATATAAACATGAATAATATGTCCTTTTATATGTTTTCAGACCCAAGGAAGCCATTTCTGCCATTGTTTTTACAGAAAAATGCAAGGAAAATAAAATAGTGGACATATACCAGCCAAAGTGGGGTCGGCCGGCATGAAATCGGTTAATTAAGTTTCCACCATCTAGTTAAGGTCTGGTTTTGACTGTGTTGACGAAATGTGAATCTGAATAGTAGTATCTATCTTTGCAGGACCGAAGACAGTTCAAGAGTGTCTAGAAAATTACACCTACCTTCAAGATGAGTGACTCACCACCCAGGAAGATTGAGAAGTCAGTAGATTTCGGACTTTGTTTTGTATGCCAAATGGCCATAGGGCAAACAGACTATACAACCTTTGTAACGAAACCAAAACTCTCCTCTGTCGAGAAACTGATGGCAGGTGCTGAGGAACAGTACACGTATGGTGAAACAAAGTTTGCATCATTGAATAGACGTTTGCAATATTCCTCTGCTGAAGAATTGCTCGCAAAAGGTCTCCGCTACCATAAAGCTTGTTACAAAGATGTTACCAATAAGATGCACATTGATCGAGCAAAGGCTAGGTTTGAGAAAGGAACAACATCAGGCAGTGCCGCAGAAATCCGACTGAAAAAGAGAGGACGACCAAGTTCTAGTGATCTAGGGGAAAGCACGTCAACATCCAGAAGGTGTTCCCGAGAACAGACATTTGACGCGCTCAGATGTGTCATATGCCAGGAAGACAGAGGAAGTGAACTACACAATGTGTCAACAAAGAACATGGGACTCCAGATCAGAAACATTGGCCAAGAAACAAGTAATGACAATCTGAAAGTGAGACTGAACAGTGTCATAAGTTCGCCTGACCCATTGCAAGCAATGGCTGAGGACATGAAATATCATTTACCATGTGTAGTTAAGGCCAAACGTGCTATAGTTAAGACGGAAAAACAAACAGAAACAACCAATGTTAACTTTGGTCAGGTGTTATCAGACCTTGAACTCATTGAAATTGTTGAAACTGCGTTGAATGATACTACTGAAAATGCTGTGCTGAATATGAATGAAATTCATGTAACCTATGTCAATTTACTTAAGGAGCACGACTTTCCGGTCTCAGACAACCATAGTTATAAGCCATACCTGAAACAATTGATCCTAGACAACATTGCCGATGTTCATTTCAGCCGGCCCTCAAACAAAACAAAGCCAGAGCAGATTCTTTCCACAAAGCTCAAAGACCACATGATATCAAGCACAATTACAGCAGACAGCATCAAAGACGATTTTAAAGTACTTTTGCGAGCTGCGAAAATATTGAGGAAAGACATCGCATCTTCCCCAGCATGGAAATTTAATGGAACCTTTGCTGATTACAAGCCACCCCTGATGCTCAACATCTTCTGCAAGCATGCAGTCATGGGAACAAGGAAAGTAGGAAATAGCAACAGGGAGGACTCCATTGGTGTGAGTGCATCATTGTTGGCGCAGCACTTTGTCGGTGCTTATAAATCTGACCGACAGGTATCGTACGAACCAAGAAGCGAGGATGGATCATTCAAACAACGATTTGAAACTCCATTGAGTGTGGGCTTAGCTCTCGACATACACAAAAACACACGATCCAAGGCGCTTGTAGAGAAACTTGCACATCTGGACCTCGCCATCTCCTACAAAAAGGTCATGGAGATTGAGACCAGCATTGCCAACTCCGTACTGAAGCAAATGGAGTCCACCGGAGGCATCTGTCTACCACCATGGTTGGTTCAGGACACGTTCGTCTGGTTTGCCATGGACAACATCGATTTTCTAGAGTCAACTCCTTGCGGGATGAATACCCTTCATGGTACAGCAATTGCGATCTACCAGCCTGTATCACCGGAGAAATCACCCATGATACCACCAATTGAACTTGACCGGTCATCAAAAGCTCAAACGATACATGATGCAGTTGGCTGTAAAACGTTGACCTGCAAGAAGCCAGCACCCGAGAAGAGAAAGAGCGACTGCAAGCTGCTCACATCAAAACCCGAGACAGACAAGAACAAGAAAACCGATATGACCTGGATGATTGGATGCCTGAACTTCGAGGAAGAAGGAGAAGTTGACGTCAAACTCACAGCTCCGGGGACGTGGGGAGCCTTCAATTCCTTGCTATCTTCGTCCAGTGAGAAGACCAATGTTGCTCTCGTTCCTCCGTTGATAAGGTCGCCTCCTACAGACTATGATACACTGTACACGGGTCTGATGAGAGCTCACAACATCACAACTCGTGTTATGGGGAGTGAGGCAATCACAGTCATGACTCTCGATTTGCAGCTATACGACCTGGCGATGAAGCTGTGGGTGGAACGCGAGGACATCAGGAAGCAATTCCTCTTCCGACCTGGTGAGCTACATGTTGTGTTTTGGGCCTTAGCTGCATTAGGAAAATACGTGGAAGGGAGTGGAATTGATCAGGCATGGGTCGAGGCTGGACTTTTCTCGCCAACCACAGTGAGCCAAATACTAAATGGGAGGCACTTGTATCGAGCTCTGGAGGCACACATGGTAACACTGATCGCTTTGTACAACCTGTACTTCCAGAGATTCCTGGCAATGGAACCTGAAGAAAGGGCCTATCTGAACGAGTCATCTGTTCGTCTGGGAGAGGCATATCAGAGAGACATCAGCGGGAGCATGGAGCCAGAGAAGAATCTATGCGACATTCTCAAAAAAACATTGGCCATGATGGAGTCCAGAGATATGACCAAAAAACTGGAACAATTTGAGGTCAGCACAAACAAGATACAGCGCTTCATCCTGAACTACATGAAACAGTTTGAGACTATCCTTCTGTTCATTAGAAGTACAAGACAACGTGATCTGCTGCTGCATATGGAGAGCATCGAGTCTCTCACGAAGTACTTCTTCGCTCACGATCATCTAAACTATGCTCGGTTGCTCCCTCTCTACATTTCAACAATGCAGGAGACTGAAAAGCAGCACCCAGAACTGTGGAGGGAATTCATGAAAGGGAACTTCTGTGTGACAAAAGGATTGGCAGGCTTCACATCAATAGCCCCAGACCATGGCATTGAGCAAGAAAACCGTACACTGAAGGTGATTGGAGGAATCGTAGGGATAACTCAAAATGAGAAGGCGCTTGACAAGTTCTTCCTCATTGCACCTGAGCTGTCAAAGTCACTGCACGAGTTTGCGGAGGGATATGGTCTTGGTGAAAACCAGAGCAGAAAACAACACCACGAAATCACGGGGGGAAAGCTTTCCCGGGTGATGAGCCATGCCTCCAAGCTTTCTAGGGTGTTCCGTGAACATGGCGATCCATTTATGGAAGAGGAAGTAGACGAGGTCTACAACCTGCTCACCAAAGAAGTCATGAATGAAAAAGTGTCCAGCGACATCTTAGAGCGCGACGAGATCGGACAACAGATGTTCCAGCAATTTGCCACAGATCGTTTAGCTGAGGGAAAACTTTCTGTGTGGGACAAAATGACGAAAAGAAAACTTCGAACATTCAAGAGTTCGAATGCCACAACAGAAGTGAGATCGGGCGACAAGCTGATCAAAGTCAAAGAAGAGCGAGGATTGTTGCAGAGGTTCATCGTTATCTCACGGAGCCGACCAGAGCTCGACCTGAAAGAATGTATTGGCACCTATGAATTTGGCATCGTTCCACGTTCTTTATTTGCATCTGATGGATCCCTCTTGTTGGCATACGACAAGGCAAAAATCCTTCGTCAACTTGAGCATCTGGCTGAGCCTGAAGAGCAGGATGTACATGATCCACCAGGAGAACCTATTTCGACAAATCAATGAGCATCAAGACGCGGGAATTGCCGCTTTGAATGATGCAGCAGCACACGCTGGGGAAGAAACTAATGACCCATCAACTGACTATGAAATCTCAAGCCAAAATTTGCAGGAACCCTCTCAGATCAGCCAAAACCCAGACACAACCACAAGATCAGGAGTGATCAATGAAAACGAGACTACTTCTCGCCATAGAGTGATAATCATTGATGGCATGGCTCTTGTTAACGGGATCTCCAAAACAGAACAAATGATTACATGCAGTGACTTTGCTCAATCGTTCATTGAACGCCTCGAAAATATTGCCGTGCATTATGATGACGTGAGGTTGGTATTCGACCGATACATCGATAACTCACTGAAAGACAAAATGCGCCTAAAGAGGACAAAGGGGAAATCAACATACTATCACGTCAGGGATAGTACATTGATCCAGAAGATTTCACTCAAAGATTTCCTTTCCAATGTGAAGACCAAGGCAGAGCTTACAGAGTACTTGGTTGTGAAGTGTCTATCTTACAGCAAGGCTCATCCAAACAAGTTGAAGAAGTTCATGGTGACATCAGGAACTAAGACCACGGGCAACACTGAAGTTCCAGACAGTCTACTCACGCACAGCCAAGAAGAGGCCGATACACTCTTAATTCTGCATGCTCTCACAGTCGACAAAGATGCAGAAGTTATCATTGATTCGCCAGATACCGATATCTTCCTCCTACTGATTCAGAGATTTCACGATCTACCACCTGCTACGAGGTTTCTCACTGGGAAGGGAAAGTTGAGGAGGAGCATTGCAGTCCAACCTATTCATGGCATGCTAGGAGAGAAACGTGCGTCTGCAATACTTGGATTCCACGCATTCACGGGAAGTGACATGTCTGGAAGGTTCGCTGGCAGGAGCAAGGACTGGTGCTTTAAGGTCTTCATGACATGTGACAACAAGATATGGGAGGCTCTGGAGTCTTTGGGACAAACTGATCCGTCACCAGAAGTGTGTTCCCAGCTGGAACGCTTCGTCTGTCTGCTGTACAAGTCTAAAGTTCACACGAAAGTAAACGAGCTTCGCTGGTTCTTATTCTCCAACCGTGCTGCTGAGGGAGAGAGTCTTCCACCTACCACTGGTTCGCTAAAGTTACACGTTCAGCGAGCACATTATATCGCAATGATATGGAGAAAGGCAGCAGAAAGCCATCCGTCCCTTCCATCACCTGTCGAGTATGGTTGGCAGTTACTTTCGGATGATGGGGTTTATGCCCCAAGTCGATGCCTGAATCCTCCAGCCCCAGAAGCAATAATGAATCTCGTGAACTGTGGGTGCAAGAAAGGGTGTATGGGAAGATGTAGCTGTCGCAATAACAATATTCCTTGTACTGAAGTTTGTGGGTGTGTGGGTTACAGTTGTAACAACAAAGCAAACATCAATGAACCGCGTGTGATAGATATGGATGAGGATGAATGAGGCATTCGTTTATGTGATCGTTTATGTTCATTCATCGTTTATGTTTAGGTGTGTGTGTATGTGTGTGCGTGTGTGTGTGTGTGTGTGTGCGTGTGCGTGTGTGTGTATTCAAAATAAATGTTATCAGTGAAGATTGTTTATTGAATCGATTCTAATTGGGAAATTATACGATCCGATTTCACGACGGCCGTCTCCATTTTGGCTGGTATATTGCCCACTATTTTAATTTCCTTGCATTTTTCTGTAAAAACAATGGCAGATATGGCTTCCTTGGGTCTGAAAACATATAAAAGGACATATTATTCATGTTTATATGATATCTAGATACAAAGATATGCACAAAAGTGTATTTTCCAAATTTTATGGCGGCCATCTTGGATTTCTTCGAATTACTACCTATTAGACGTAAAAGAAAAAATGGAACCCTATTTTTTTTACATCTCTATAATATTCTGAAGCAGAATCCATTGCTAAATCAATTTTAACAAACAAAAAACACGAAATTACTAATCGCCCTAGACTATACCTACTACACCTACCTACTACCAACTACCTAACCTACTGATGCCATAGTGATGGGTAAAATAGTGGCAAGGGGCTTTGGCTTCGCCGGCTCATTGTGGCTTTGCAGTCAGGTACTAGTATTAATTACTGTTCATTAATGTTCATTACTTCTGGTGGAGGCCGTTGCTTCCACGAAAAGGCCATGATAAGCTATTTATATACGTTGACTCGCTGGAAAAACCCCTTGGGGAGCTGGGATATTATTGGTATTAATATTGTTTTGTAATAACATTAATTTTACGTTATTATCGTTAGTTTTGTTATTCGAAGCGGCCTTGGTAAAACTCCACGATAAAGATAATTTAATATGGCTATACACCTCAACACTCAACCCATTGACAGCAATGGCGTGGAAAACCCACTTAGGGGAGAAACCCCCTTGGGGAGGGGGGGAAATGAATGCCCTACAACCTTCATTGTGTAACCCTTCGTTATCCTGTCAAGTTTGGTTGAGATTGGATAAGTAACGACAGAATGTATTGGCATCAAAATTCATCAGACAGACACCAAATGGCGTGTTTTAGTATGATTAAAGTAAATTATGAATAATAATGGTTCCAGTACTGACCACTGACGTACCTTACTGCTTATATCCTCCCAGCCAGACATCCTCTTACACACAACCACTCTTTGCTTCCTATCACTAATCCAGTTTACAATCCAGTTATAGCTACTCGACCAGACACTCTGTAAACCTTCATCTTGGCTAAGAACATCCTATGGGGTACATGATCAAATGCCTTCTGAAAGTCAGGATACACAATGTCCACTGTACTTTCCTAATCCACCCAATCATAAACAACTTCGTGTAACTCCAACAAATTTGTTAAACATGATCTCCCTTTTGTAAATCCATGCGGACTGCCTTTAATTAGTTTGTGATTCAAATGTTTGCCTATCTGTTCCTTAATTAATGTCTCCATCACCTTTCCCACAACTGAAGTCAGGTTAATAAGTCTATACTTCCCCAATTATTCTCTGGAGCCTTTATTAAATAGTTGTATTACATTTGCTGTTCTCCAATCCTCTGGTACCTGTCCTGACTCCAACAAGCTGTTAAAGGTACCACTAAAACCACACTTATCTGCTCCACCACCTCACACAATACTCCAGGATGCATCTTATCCGGCCCTGGAGCTTTATCGTCCATTAACATTTTTAGCTGCTTCTTCAGTTCATCTACTCCGACATGGATCTATTCTAACAGCCCTTGCTCACCCCCGAGAGAGATGCTCAGCTCTTCTCTGAAGGAAGCTCCCCTGACTGTTCCCATGTAAATGTGGAAGCAAAAAAAACCCAAAAAACTATTTAATAAGTCTGCCATCTCACTCTCATCGCCCACTAACTCTCCTGTGTTATTCCTCAATGGGCCCGCATTCCTCTTAACAATTTACTCACCTCTTATATACTTTGAGAATGTCTTCCTGTTATGTTTAAAATTATTGGTGTTGTCCTTTTCATATTCCCCTTTGGCCTGCTGATGAGAGGCGGACTGTAGTCCTGTTATTCTGTACTTTAAAAATTATTTTTGCGCATCCTTAATTACACTGCATACGTATCTCCATGCTCAAACAACCTGGTCTCTTTCTGCCTCTACCTTTGCACCTCTTTGGAATATACCTACTCTGCACCTTACACATTTGCTCCTTGAAGGTTGCCCATTTCTCCAATACAGATCACCCAATCATTAACTTTACCCAATCGAAAGCTCCCAAATCACTTCTCATATCCTCGAAGTTGCCCTCCTAAAATCTAATAGCCTTACACCACTATCCCGAACTTCACATCTCAACTATAGAGTTGCGCTCAATATGTTGTGGTCATTTGCCCCCAGATGCTTTCCTAATCTCCACCTCCTCCACCATATTAGGATCGTCTCTATATATAAAGGAGGAGTGTCTGTGTGTGTGTCTGTCTGGATGTCCGCTTATAACTCAAGAACTACACATCGGAGAAAAGTTTTAGACACAGATTCGGAATCAGCATAAAATCCCGGTGGTTTTAGGCTACGTTTTATTTTAATATCAATGGTTTAAAAAAACCGCGCCAGCTGCAATTCCATGGTGTAGTTTGTGGCGGCGCTAGACGTTCGGGGTGTATTGCAATGGTTTGTTGGGTTTGGCTGTGGGTCCAGAATAGCTCCCATTTCTTTATGTTCTTCCACTTTTATTTTGATTCTTCTGTTACAACGCCTTCCTTATCTACCTTATATCCCCCCGACGAGGCCTCTACATAATTTCATGCGGCAGAATTTCGTGCATTTTGAGTGAAAGAAGTGAGACGAAGTTGTAGGAGGAAGAAGAGGCGCGGACACTGTGGAGGCCACGATCGTGAGTGGAAATGGCGGGAATTGCGTTTGTATCGCAAAGTAAAGGATCTGCATTCATTTCTGAACTTGCATTGGTGGATTGTTATACATCTGCATTATTTTTCATTTAAAAACTTTATGTTTAACTTGAAGGCTCCAAGCACGGACTATATATATAGTCCTCATTGAGGTAAAAATAAAAGTAAAAAGCCTGCTATCGCTTGCCAAGCTAGCCGTTCCCCCCTCCCCCTCCCTTCCCCCCTCCCCTCACCTCCCCCCCCCCACCCCCCCTCCCCCTCCCATCCCTCACCCTCCCACTCTTCTCCCCTCTCCCCCGCCCCCTCCCCCTCTCCCTCTCCCCTCCCCCTCTTCTCCACCTCTCCCCCTCCCTCCTCTCCCTCCCCCCCTCCCCCCTCCTCCCCACATTATTGACATCCAGACAAAACGTCATCCAATATTACATCAATATCCCCCACCCTTGCTCCTCTCAAGCTCTATTTTTCGTATCCTTGTAATAAAATGGTGAGTCCACATATTCAATACTTTCATTCCTGACAAAAACTAGCTTCCTGGTCACCCTCTCCCTCCCCTCCTCAGAACGTCGCCCAAGCGACATATTCAATACTTTAGTCCACATTTTCAATACTTTCATTCCTGACAAAAACTAGCTTCCTGGTCACCCTCTCCAAGTGACCCATCTCTCCGACGGCACCCATCGAGGAGCCCCTGTTGTGAGATGTACTCCCTCCATGCCTGTCTTCCAACCCCAAGCCAATATGCCCACCTCGACCAGAACGATGCCCTCCATTAATCTCATACCCATCCACATGGCTGACCCCTCTACCATTTGGCTTCCCTCCTTGGGAGTGGCCACCATTAAGCCACTCAGCTGTCAGAAAACTTTTCATGTCTTCAAGCCACATTTTGGGACAAGAGTCAAAACGTCGCCCAAGCGCCTCTCATAAAGACGACGCTCCCAGACTCACTGTCCGACCCCAAACGAATCCCCATGGAGGCATCAGTTGCATAAGTTGCTTTCCTTTGACTATGATGGGCAGTGTGGAAGGCGATGATGCAAACCGTTCCAGATGCCGGCAACAAAGTAAGTCAACGATGATTAGCACCTCGGCACTTGAACCATGAACTAGCTCTTGTGACCCTCCTTCTCTACTCCTGCATGCCGAGAGCTCTGGTGTTCATCCTTTCTGCTCCCCTTCATCCTTCTCTTTTTCCAGGAGTTCTGGAGACTCCGTTCTCTCCTCTATTTCGAAGGTCGCTTCTTCTTTGTCGTCACTGCACGCTCTGGTGTGCCCTTTTTTCCTCTATGACCCGAGGTCTTTCTCCTTCTAGGAGGAATCCTCTTCCAGGCTGTGCCACCGGCGGGGTGGCTGCAATAAAAATAAAAGTTACTCTTTTCTTCTCAGTTCTCCAGTGCATTACACCATCGTGGCTGCCACACACTGGCCAAAAAGATCTTGACAGCCTTTTCGCAGAAATCATTTGTGACATGTATACCATTTGTGATGGGAAGTTATCACCTGGCCCATCCCACAAACAAGAGGTGTTTACACAAACAATATTACACTGACGATCCTATCTATAAATTACATACGCTGCCTCAGCAAGCATCACATTTTACAGGACGACTTACTCTGCCAGGTCCCTGTTACATGGCAACCGAACCTCTTCAAAACACACTGACCATGATAAGCTTACCATAATCTAGATATGGAACCTCCACCCCCTTCCATGTAACAATGTATTAGATTAAATTAACCAGTGTGAAAAATCACAGGCATGGTGACCCAAAAGGCATCCTTGTGGCTATTTCCTTCCAACTGATAAGTTTTTATGTGTTAGTAGGAGTATGTAACTTAATTTTGTGAGTACTTATTAACTGAATCAAGGAAAATTATAACGTTTTGCGAATAAAAATAATGACTGAATCTACTAACCAAACATTGGCTTGGGAATTAACAAATGAATTGTTATACACTACATGGCCAAAATTATGCGGACACCCCTTTTAATTAGTGGATTCGGCTGTTTCAGCTACACCCATTGCTGACAGGTATATATAATCAAGCACACAGCCATGCAATATCCATAGACAAACATTGGCAGTAGAATGGGACACACTGAAGAGTTCAGTGACTTTCAACGTGTCACCGTCATAGGATGCCACCTTTCCAACAAATCAGCGTCAAATTTCTGCCCTGCTAGAGCTGCCCCTGTCAACTGTAAGTGCTGTTATTCTGAAGTGGAAACGTCTAGGAGCAACAACAGCTCAGCTGCGAAGTGGTCGGCCACATATGCTCACAGAACTGGACCGCCGAGTGCTGAAGCGTGTAAAAATCGTCTGTCCTCGGTTGCAACACTCACTACCGATTTCCTGCAGCATGTCCAGAGTAGAGTGACCTGGTCTGAAACCAAATTGATGATCAGAGATCAAGCCATTGGAGAAGAGGAAAGATTTCATATCCGAAGCAATGATGGATTCCATGACTTTGCTGATAATTGGGAGCAGGCTGATTGGTCTGTAGTTGCAAGGATCTGTTTTTGCACCTTTTTTGTGTAAAGCGGTAATGTTAGCTGATTTCCAGGATGCTGGCAGATGACCTTGAGCAAAAGATAGGGTGAAAAGAACAGAGAGAGGGTGAGATAGAGCGGCAAAGCAGGATTTTAGGACCCGTGGGCTGATGCCGTCTGGTCCAGTTGCAGAATTGTTTGAAATTCCAACTTCTTTCCTGGAAATCCTGGCAGTGTCCATATGTTTATACCTCTCCCACCCCCCCCCCCCTTCACATGCCTCCCCCCCTTCACATGCCTCCCCCCCAAAGCCCTCTCCCTCCCACAGATCTCTCGATGTCTCCATGTCTCTCGGTCCCTGCTCTCAAATGTTGTGTTTGTGTCCTTCCCCCTCTCTCCCCATCTTGTCTACCGCTCCCGATGTTATTTGTTTTATGTGTCTGTTTGTCTTTCTGTGTGATTAATGTTCGCTCTTTCACGAGCCTCGATCTTGTATACAAAAAAAAAAAAAAAAAAAAAAAAAAAAAAAAAAAAAAAAAAAAAAAAAAAAAAAAAAAAAAAAAAAAAAAAAAAAAAAAAAAAAAAAAAAAAAAAAAAAAAAAAAAAAAAAGTGCCTCTGGAAGCAACGTCAGCACAACTTCATGAAATGGGTTTCCATGGCAGAGCAGCTGCACACAAGCCTCAGATCACCATGCGCAATGCCAAGCATCGGCTGGAGTGGTCTTGCCACCAATGGACCCTGGAGCAGTGGAAATGCGTTCTCTGGAGTGATGAATCACGCTTCACCATCAGGCAGTCCAACGTACGAATCTGGGTTTGGCGGATGCCAGGAGAATGCTACCTGCCCAAATGCATAGTGCCAACTGTAAAGTTTGGTGGAGGACTGGAGGAATAATGGTTTGGGGTTGTTTTTCATGGTTCGGGCTGGTCCCCTTAGTTCCAGTGAAGGGAAATCTTAACGCTACAGCATACAATGACATTCTAGATGATTGGGTGCTTCCAACTTTGTGGCAAACAGTTTGGGGAAGGCCCTTTTTCTGTTTCAGCATGACAATGCCCTCGTGCACAAAGTAAAGTCCATACAGAATGGTTTGTCACGATCGGTGTGGAAGAACTTGACTGGCCTGCACAGAGCCCTGACCTCAACCACATCGAACACCGTTGAGATTAATTGGAACGCCGACTGTGAGCCAGGCGTAATCGCCCAACATCAGTGCCCGACCTCACTAATACTCTGGTGGCTGAATGGAAGCAAATCCCGCAGCAATGTTCCAACATCGGAACCATCTCCATCTCTTGTCATGCTTAATTCTGACCCATGATCTTTATTATTCCAATATTAACATTTCCTAACTCATGCATTTCAGATGCTAGGTTTAGCTTCCTCCTAATTCCTCCCTCTAATTACCTCCGCCACCAAAGGTGGATAGAGGTTATCTTTTCACCCCTGTCTGTCTGTTTGTCTGTCCATTTGTCCGCTTGCGAACAAGATATCTCAAAGAGTTGTGGACGGATTCGGATGAAATTTGGCAGAGATGTAGCGTATGTGACAAGGATGAACTGATTAGATTTTGGTGAAGATCTGGATTCGGATCCGGCTACTAGAATTTTAAAAAAGTGATTCTTCACCATTGGGAGATGGGGCCAAAATGAAATATAGCAGGATATCTCAAAAAGTTGCGAACGGATTTGGACGAAAGTGTGAAAAGGACTAATCGATTCGATTTTGGTGAAGATCTGAATATGGATTCAGCTGCAATAATTATTTAATTATTAAGTGATTCTTCACCATTGAGAGATCGGGTGAAAAGCGACACATAACATGATTTTAAAAAAAGTTACAGACAAGTTATGAATAAACTTGGTGGACGAGTTGGTTTGGTGACAAGAACAAGCGGATTAGATTTTGGTTCAGGTCCGAATCCAGATCCGGCCTATCATTGGATACAAAAGTAAACTGTTCACTAGGCGGAGTTGTGCTCTCTTCTGAGTGCCGTTCTAGTTTACTCTTTGTTCATTCCCCTTATGTGTGCCTCACACTCAGTTCTACCTTACTCTTCCATTAGCCTCACGGCTGTAAATAAAAACAACACCCCTAGTCTAACAACGGTGTAGCCGGGCTTGTTTTATACTTTAGTTGAAGAGGATAGTATGACCTGCGTGGAGATGCCAGGTAAAAATAATGTGAATATTAAAAAAAAATCCAATAAATTCCACACTATTGTGCCACCCTCAGTCGAACGTCAGGCATTGGCAGCAGGTTCGTGAAGGACTTGCACAAAAAACGTACTCAGTCTGAATGTTGCTATATCCAGTCAATGGCGAAACTGGAAATGGAGAATCCGCGAATGTCACGGATGGAAACCCTTACGTAATTTCCTCATTCTGCTTCCAACTCAATATCTCTATATTTTCATTCCAAACAGAATCATTCATCATTACAATCACAAATTAATACCATAGTATTAATATATCAAAATACAATGTTAAATCATGATTGTATTGAGATATTATCAAACCAGTGAACCGTCGTCATCTATTCACTTCCGGAATCGGGAGCAAGGTCCATGTCGATCATATAAGGAGTTTCTGAAACCTCCTTCCTACCTTATGACACTCGTCGGGACCCCAAAACGTTCCACAGAAGGTTATTATATTTCCTTTCAGTTAAATATGCAACTGTAATGGTGATGAAACACATGTCATGTTACCAGATCCTCAGCTCTGATTGGTGGACATTTGTGAGGGACATATTGTACATACATACACCAGACAGACAGACAAACGCTGTTCCAGATGGAATTGCTCTCCGGGCTATTACATAAAAATTCTTATTGTTTATTTATTTATTTTTTACAAAATCTATTTCCTATCCGAAGTTCAGGTCAAGCTTGTAAATGTTCCAATATTTTATTTATACAGCACCTTGTGTTGATTTATTTAATGCTGACTTGTGAATAACACATAAAGCGATGCTATGAAACATTGATTACAATTTACCAATTTTTCAAAAACACATTCCTGTAATTTTATTGCACATATGAAATTGACCTATATGACATCAAAATTTGATTACACGAGTAATTGAATTGCAAAAGACATTACTTACTTTTACTTGGATGTATAGGCCCTCATTATGCTCATTTGCCGCTCGTTATGCTCATTTGCACACTCGTTACTTCACTGACTGAATGAATAAATGAATGATCGTTTTAGGCCATTTTTCCCCGCTAGAGGGGGAGGGGGTTAGTCTTTGCGGGCCCCATGACAATCATGGTTCCCTGTTTGAGGCAATGTTTTTATGGCCGGATGCCCTTCCTGACGCCAACCCTTAGTCACCTCCTACGATGCACAGGTATACTATGCATGGGGATATGATGCACAGGGATATGGTGTACCTATTCTAAATCTGGATACACACCAGGATCATTCATCCCAGCAAGCTGGTGCTCAATTTGCCAACCTCAGAAGGATGACAGGCTGAGTCAACCCCCCTGGCATTAATTCAGCAATTGACTGGGATTCGAACTCAGGATCGTGGGATCCCAAGCCAGCACCCTAACCGCTAAGCAAACACCAGACTTCACTGATGCATGTATTCCTCTGGTAGCGTTGGTACTTCAATGTGTGATTTGCTCAGTGTACTTCCTGTGCTGACTTGAACTGGATGACCGTTTTTGCATTGACTGCTCTTTCAGGAACTGAGCTCCAGTTGTTGATGCTTCTGACCGGGAATGCATTCTGCCTTAGTCTGGTTCTACATTGGTATTTCTTAATTTTCAGTCTGTGACCTTTGGTTCTCGATCCCTCATCCATCGTGAAGAATTTCTTGACTTCTAGGCTATCAAACTTCTTGCTAATTTTGAAGACGTGGATGATTTGTGCCCTTTGTGTTCTATAAGTTAGTGTTGGTAATTTCAGGGCTATCAGTCTGTCTGGGTATTCCATGTGTCGTAAATCAGGTATTAGTCTGGTAGCTGTTTGTTGGACTTTCTCCATCAGGTCCTCGTCCTTCTTGTATGTAGTGTACCATACAGAGTCAGTGTTCTTGTGTAGGCCTCACAATGGTCTTGTAGTGTTGAAGAATTCCTTTCTGTTTTAGAGCTGAGAAAGATCTTTAATGATTCCCAGATTCATGTTAGCTCTCTTGGTAGCATCAACAGCATAAGTACTGAAGGCTAGACTACCATCAAATACAATGCCCAGGTCTGTTTCCTCTTTCCCCTCCTTGACTTCCATCTGCCCTGATTCATCTAACTGTGATTTTTCCTCCCATAGTGGGCTACTTTACATTTCTCTTCATTGAACGGTAATTGCCACTTTCTGGACTATTCCGTGACAGCATTCACGTCTCTTTGAAGGGCTTCAGTGTCATCTTGACAATCAACAACTCTGTATAGCTTAGTGTCATCAGCAAAGAGCTTCAGTTCTGAGTCTACATTCTCTGGGAGATCGTTGATGTAAAGGAAGAACAATACTGGTCCCAGTACACCTCCTTGTAGAATGCCGCCCAGAACATCCACACTGTGCGATAACTTTCCTCTCACTTTAACCTTTTTCTGATCGTCCAGTCAAGTACTCCTCTATCCAATTTAGCAGAGATCCCTCAATTCCATATGACTCGAGCTTACGTGTTGTTATATACAAGCTTGTATACAATCGCTATGCACTCCCGATACATATTTCCTTCATTATAAAACTACCAAAGCGACAGTTAAAAGAATTTGGAGCCGATAGGTCGTTCAGCCTCAGACATTGAGAGAGCGGTCTGTTAACTTATGCATCTCCCAAATAACTATGTGGCATTCTCTCAAGCAGAAATGAAACTCATGTCGTTAGAAATTTGTCCAAGGTAATTATTTACTTTTAACGATGTGTGTTTATATGAATCAGGAAGAGGAAAATTGTTTTTGGGACGTTTATTGTCACATATCCTTTCCACATATCTCATGGGATTGTGAGTTGGACAGGCGACCGTGACGGGCCATGACCTACTCATGGTCGCACATCTTTTCCGCATATCCCGTGAGATTGTGAGTTGGACAGGTGACCGAGACGGGCCGTGACCTGCTCATGGTCACATATCTTTTCCGCATATCTCGCGGGATTGTGGGTTGGACAAGCGACCGTGATGGGCCATGACCTACTCATGGTCACATATCTTTTCCGCATATCTCCCGGGATTGAGAGTTGGACAGGTGACCATGACGGGCCATGACCAACTCATGGTCACATATCTTTTCCGCATATCTCCCGGGATTGTGAGTTTGACAGGCGACCATGACGGGCCATGACCTACTCATGGTCACATATCTTTTCCGCATATCTCACGGGATGGTGAGTTGAACAAGCGACTGTGACAGGTATGGAGGGGGTTTTAAGGCTTGGAGTGGGGAGAGGATTGACACCTTAGGGATGAGAGGGGGAAGGTGAGGACTTGGTGTTGGGAGGTGGAGGTTGAGGACTTGGGGTCTGTGACGGGAAGGAGGGTGGGAGTTGAGGGCTTCAAGTCACATTTTGTATTCCGTGGAATTTCCGTCGTGAATGTCAACATCACATCTGCAGATCTGCAAGCTTAAAGCTTCATCACCATTTTCATCACTGTGGTAGCCTGATACAGGCATGTCTCAATTCCCATATACTGCATCACACAAGCTGAGCATGTCTGTGCACTGCAAATTCTACTTTCTGCATGAGCAGATTCTTGATGTGCAGTTTCCTTTGCACCTGCATTGCACCAGTTATATAATTGAGTGGGGGTGCTGGCAAAGCTGTTGTCAGGACTGGACGTAGCTGCTCACCTTCCTGATGCCAGCCATGTAATGTTGGCTCTGGCAGCTTCGGAGATGTAATTCCACATTGCTGCCATATCATAGCAATGTCGTTTACTCTCATGATAATTTACCTCATTGCTGGTTTAATTGGTGGCAACTTCTCATCAGTAAACTGGCGTTTAGTAAAGAGGAACTATCTTATTTCTATAATTTATGTTATTGATGTGCCAGGTTCATAGAGTTGGCATGTGTAGACTTCTATTGTGTTGGCGTCACTTTCTTGGAGCTGTGGTGCTGTGCCAAGACTAGCAAATGCCTGTTGAACTGCAACACTAGCTTTATCAAAGGCTTTATACAAGGCTTTCCTATGGGGAACAGGGTAGCTGTTTTTCAGCTACCTCAGGGAGTGACGTACCTGCCCCATGCGAATCCTGGGCTCAGTTGGCTCTGGCTGACGGTACCTGGTATGGGCCCCTTTTCCACCACTGCCTTGTGGGGGAAGACTCTTTCGACTAAGGTTAGGAGAAGAACACTCAGGTATCAAACCACATCTGCAGGTCAGCCTGGGCAGCGCTACATCGTGGATAAATGTACCCATGAAAGTCAGTGCTGGCACCAATTTAGGCATCACTGTGCAGCATCTGCAGACAGCTGAGTCCACTTTGGACATCAAGGGCAGCCGTCATGATACCGACGACCTGGCCAGTCTGCTGTGCCTATATGCATCAGACTTCACATTGCATTTACTGCACCTGCAGCCAACGATGCTCATAGGAATAGAGAGTGGGAGATGCATAGCACACACCTCCATTACTTTATTCGCTTCGATGTGCAGGTTTTTTTCCCCCCTTTCATTGGCACCAACTCACCTGCTCTCCTGCTCACCACCCATCTTTATACAGGCATCACACAATGCACAATGCTTAGTGCACACGCCAACGAAGGGAAGAGATTCGTCGAAAGTGATGACTCACACCACAATCAAAGGCTTTCCAACAGGAGAACTTTGACTTCCCACAGAATGTACCAGTTTGGTCACAGCCACTGAAAGCGTGAAATCCAGGAAGCCCAGAAACATGTTGAGGCTGGAGTCCTTCAGCTATTGAGCGGAACTGAATGAATCAATACTTGTTTCCTGTGCCAGCAAGGATTGATGTGTCTGGGCACGTCACGGTAGCACCACAAAGCAATCACAGGCACATCTGTATCCACGCTTTGTATGCATATCAATTTTACACCCTGCTTTGTTGCATCAACTGCATGCAGAAACATCCTGGTATCTGCCTCCTCCTGTGTACTATTGAGGTGATTGACAGAGAGCTTGTTGGACTTAGTTTCCAAGTTCATGGCTGTGACATAAACCCATTCTGAGGTTTGATGGACCTTGAGAAGATGCATCGCCAGATACAGAGATAGCTTTTGCTTGTTTATGTGCTGCCAAAAAGTTCCTTTAGTGTTGTCTTCCCAAATTTCAGAATCGTCTGAATTGTGACTTTCAATGGTTCTGTTGCTTTTTTATCTAGTTTGGAAAGTGTCCTTTCCTTCAGTGAATTTGGAATGTCATACCTGTCGAAAATGACATGGACTTCATCAAACCCTACTGACTTTCGTTCCACAACATCTATGAAATGCTTTGCTAAGTCCTTTCCACTCTTGATCCTTGTGGGCTTTCCCATTGCCTGGACAACAGTCATGCCATCAATGATGGTGACTCTACCTGCTTGTTTCTCCTTCTGTGGGAGTTGCTTCTGGAGCCTCAAGAATGGACATAAGCTTACTCTTGGCTGCACAGGGCCACATGGTGCCATCAAGTGCAAAAATATCAAGTTCTGGCAATGCATGTAACGCAACAAGGAAACGAGCAAACATTGTCCGGTCATCTTTCAGGGCCGCTAATTTCTTGGCTGTTTTGCATTTATGGGTCGGGTCATTCTTGTGCTCCTCCAAGTGTGCAGTTTGACTTTTTTCAGTGGACTCCAGATGCCTAATTTCCTGTCGATCAGATGCTCCTGAACAAATGTGGCAAATGCCTCGTGCCCAATGTTGTTGCGCTAAATGATTGCATTCTTAACCTGCTCCGCCATTACTGCTTCGGTTATGATGTTCATCACCACATTGTCATCAGTTGTGAATGGGACATTCACCGTGAAGACACATCGCAGCTTAGTGACATTCTCTTCATATCGGCGAAGTAAAGAATTTGATAGATCATGATGACGATTGCGTTGTGCTGCAGCAAGTCTCCCAAGATCCTCTGCCTCACTTGCCAAGCGGCTCAATGCTGAAGCTATCAAAAACCATCTCAACATGGCAGCTGGTTTCTGCGTTTGACCTATTAGCCCACCTTTAATTTTCATGATCTTGTTGACATGCTCAATGGCATGACCAGGGCCAATAGAACAGAAAGATACTTCATTCATGTGCCAGCTGTGTGACCCCCATTAATCTGTCAATATATTCAGTGACTGGAAAACATAGGTATGGCTGCAAAGATACTTCTTTTAGCTATCACATGATCAAAGATATAGGCATAGTAAGTGATGGAAATTTATTTTTTGACCACATAGGTCATTCATGAAAATGCATGAAAATGACATAAATCTCAAGGGAAAAAGTGGGTACTCATGTTTATTCGCTTATATACATTATAAACAATTGATTTGTGTAGAAAATACAAAATAAACATTCCAGGCCCACTGATTTCACATTTTATACGCAGGCCCCTGAACTACATAAGCAAAAGGTACGGAACTGAAACCTACTCAAATAGTATGGAACTCAGTGCAAATAGTAAAAAAATAAAATAATGCAAATAGTAGACAACAAAGAGTATGAAACTCTAACCAATCATTCCGCTCATGAGAACGCCAAATGCCTCATTTCTGTTTACTTCCAAATATTGTGTCCCTAACACATCATTCGCTGTAGCCACCCTTCCCAGTCAGACCCAACTGCTCCTGGACTCTCTATATTTTGCATCTGAGAAGCTGCACACGTTTCTGTCAACCGTCGACTCTAACATTGCACTGGACGACATCAGCTCACATGTCCTAAAACCCTGCCCTGCTGCTCTTGCACATCCTCTCTCTGCCACATTCACCCCACCATTTTCCCTACATCATCTTCCATTTGCGTGGAAATCTGCTAACATCACTGCATTGCATAAAAGGTGAAAAAACTTATCCCCTTAACAACTACAGACCCAACAGCTTACCTCCAATCATCAGTAAGTCATGGAATCCATCATCGCAGGTGATATGAATCCCTCCTTTTCTCCAACAACCTCATCTCAGATCACCAATTTGGTTTCAGACCAGGTCACTCTACCCTGGAAATGCTGCTTCTATTCACCCAACAATTGATGGAAAACCTCAATGTTAGACATGAGATCAGGCCGTCTTTCTGTACATGTATCGTGCTTTTGATAATCTGGCATTCCAACTTGCTCTCCAAACTGTCTGCCTATGGCATCAAAGGCCGACTCCACACATGGCTTACTGACTTCCTCTACTCCCATAACCAACATGTGGCACTGAACGGAATCCTTTCATCTCCTCTCCGTCAAGGCTGGAGGATCACAAGACAGAGTTCTGGCCCCAGTCCTACTCCTGATTTTCATCAATGATCTCTCAGACTCTTGGGAAATCCTCTTTGTTTATTTGCTGATGACTCCACCCTATGCCGTGACATTCCTCATCCTTCAGATAAACGGGCTGCAGCCTCTTCGCTCTCTTCAGACATTGAAAAAAATAATAAGCTCGTCAAACACTTGGAATATGTCTTTCAATCCTGACAAATCTCACACTCTCTTTCTCTCTCTTAGAAAGGACCATCTGACAAACTCTCCTATCTACTTCCTGAGCAACCCTCTTGAGGAGGTTCAGTCATTCAAGCTCCTGGGTCTCACCATCAGCCATGATCTTTCTTGGGCAAATCACATTTCAATGTTGGCCTGCAAAGCCAGCCACTGTTTGGGCATCCTCCTTTATTCAATGCCCTTCCTTGGTACACCTGAGCTCCTGACCACCTACAAGGCCTTCATCCACTGCTTGACGGAGTACTGCTCTCCACTCTGGGATGACTCTCCTGCTCACACGTTGCTCAGCTTGACACCATGGAGTCCAAGGCCTCCAAGATCATTGGAATCTCCCATGCTGAGGATGAGTCTTTGGGCTTATTACTTCACCATTCTAGACAGGTCAGTGGTCTATCTGTCATCTTCCGCCTCCATCTTGCACCCTCTGCTCTTTCTGTACTTTGTTCCCTCCTCCCTTCCCCTCCCCCCAGGTTTCTGTTGGGCACACACAATCCACCATCAATCCTCTTCTGGTAAAACTTCCAGAATAGGATCACTGCTCACCTCCACTCGTTTGTTCCTCTTTTTCCCCACCTGTGGAACCAAATTCCACACTCTCTTGAATCTCAGTCTCCCATCCAAGTCTTCAAGATAGCTATTCACCACCATCTCAGATCATACCCAATCCAAAACCATGGTCTTTTCTACCCTCAATAACCTCCACACCCCACCCCATCCCCAAGGGCCAAAACTTTCTTCTAAACTTCTTGTTTATCCCCTTCTGTGAGTCCTACTGTCGCCATCCTGTTCTATCTTGCCCCCCATTCCTCCCCATACCCATTGTTTATCAAAGTTTCCCTATATCTTGGCCTGTAACTGTGCTGTTGGCGTTTTCCCCACCTCTCTCTCACTGTCATATTCGTCCTGTTACGAACTAGCTCTAGTTACGAACTACTACTACCTACTAGTTTAGTGCACTAGCTCTTCTATGAGCCTTGACGATGTATTAAGGGAGGCACAAAGAGCCCCTCCCTATATATAAGGGATCGTTTCTCTGTATGCAGCTTTAACATGGGGACTGAAAATTAGTTTCTCGGCTTCTACTGGACGAAATCGACTGCAAATTTCAGAAGTAAATGCTTTCTATGTCGAGGTAATATGTTCCAAATTTCACCAACGTTCGTTTCCGCATTCTTGAGTTTTATTAAGGAAACCATCGAATTCACGTTGGTGTCTGTCAGTCCATCCATCTGCCCGAAATGTGTTGACGCTCACATCTCAGAGGCTATACATTGAAACTAGCTGAAACTTGGAAAATACATCCGGCAATATGTCTAATTAATGGCTTTCGAAACAAATTCAAAATCTGTACTCATTAAGGGGGTCTATGGGGAGGTATTTAACACCACCCCCTCCTCAAAATAGGTATTTGCTCTCTTCTCTGAAACTACACACACAATGTTTATGAAACTTGGCCACAAGCTTTATACAGTCACGTGAAAAAGTAAGTACACCCCATGTAAAGTTTTGACTTTTTCAACATATTTCAACATACAGCTATTTGATCTTCATTTCAACAACATTGATAGATAAAGGTGATATAATATAACAAATATCATGAAACATTTACATTTTGTAGTCCATTGTATAATTTAAATAAACATAAATGCAAATTTCGCATGTGGAAAAAGTAAGTACACCCTTGGCTCGAATAGGTGGTATTGCCCCCTTTGGCAGAAACAACCTCAAGTAGGTGTTTCTTATAACTGTCTACCAGTCTCTGATATCGACTGGGAGAAATTTTTTCCCACTCCTCCATGCAGAATTCTTTCAGCTGTGCGATGTTTGAGGGGTTTCTTGCATGCACAGCTCGTTTCAAATCCCCCCACATCTCGATGGGATTTAGATCTGGGCTTTGACTTGGCCATTACAGAACCCTCCCTTTCTTTCTTTTCAGCCATTCCTTGGTGGATTTACTGGTATGTTTAGGGTCATTGTCATGTTGCAAGGTCCACCTTCGGTTGAGCTTCAACTTTCTGACAGATGGCCTCACATTATCCTCAAGCACCCTCTGGTACAATGAAGAATTCATCGTGGATTCGATGATGGTGAGCTGCCCAGGCCCTGATGCAGCAAAGCTGCCCCAAACCATAATATTTCCACCACCATGCTTTACAGTTGGTATCAGGTTCTTGTGGTCAAATGCTGTCTTTGGTTTTCACCAAACATGTCTTCTGGTACTGTGGCCAAATAACTCTACTTTTGACTCATCTGTTCAGAGCACATTGCTCCAGAAGTGCTGGTCTTTGCCTTGGTGTTCATTGACAAACTTTAGTCTTGCCCTGATGTTCTTTCTGGACAGCAAAGGTTTCCTCCTGGCACACCTCCCATGTAGATCAAATTTGTGCAGCCTCTTTCTAATGGTAGACTCGTGCACTTTGACATCAACAGTGGCAAGAGCTACCTGTAGGTCCCGTGATGACATTCTGGGGTTCTTAGAGACTTCTTTCAGCATCTTGCGGTCTGCTCTCGGGCTGAACTTGCTGGGGCAGCTTGGCCTGAACAAGTTGGCAGTTGTTTGGAATCTTCTCCACTTGTAGATGATGTTCCAGACAGTCGAATGATTGATTTCAAATTGTTTGGAGATCTTTTTAAATCCCTTCCCAGACTCGTAGGCATCTATAACCTTCTTTCTGAAGGCCTCAGAGAGCTCTTTTGATCTAGGCATGGTGACGCCACACACTTCAACAACAAGGAGCAAACCAAACTAAATGTCTGAGGTTTAAATAAGACAGGTTCCTCCAAGATCCTCTCTAACGATGTTCTAATCATTTGCACCTGAGCTGGTGCACCTGATTCTAATTTTAGGTATTTGAAGTAGTGATAAATGTAAGGGTGTACTTACTTTTTCCACATGTGAAATTTGCATTTATATTTATTTAAATTATACAATGGACTACAAAATGTGAATGTTTCATGATATTTGTTATATTATATCACCTTTATCTATCAATATTGTTGAAATGAAGATCAAATAGCTGTATGTTGAAATATGTTGAAAAAGTCAAAACTTTACATGGGGTGTACTTACTTTTTCACGTGGCTGTATCTGATGCCTAACAAAGGTGTATTGACCGCATCAAATTATGCGCTGAATAAAGTGGTCTACGGATTTTTTTGCCCCCCCCCCCCCCCCCCCAATAGGTATTTTTCTCTCTTCTTGGAAACTACGCACACAATTTTGATGAAACTTGCCCACAACCTTAATCACCTGTGATATACTAATGTTTGTTTACACCATTTAAAAAATATTAGGGTCTGGGGGGGTGGGGGGTATGCAGGGGGTTTGAGTGACTGCTGCTCCTGATCCAAGTGAGCTTCAGGACCGCGGTCCTATTTTTGTTTGGCTCATCGTTTAACATGGAAAATTTTTGACTCCGGTAGTAATTCTTGGGGAAAATGCCAGGGGGATAGAAAAGGCCCCTTTATATCAAGTTATGTGCCATGTGGAAAACTATAGAAAAGAATGGACATTCCATAGGTTGTAGAAAATGCCAAACAATAGAAAAGAAGGGACATTCAAAAAATCTCGTGTGCATGCTGGACTACCCTTTTGTTCTTGGGGAGGAACCAAGTAATGCTCCGGAAAAGTTGATATAAAGGGGTGCCAATTTGATGCATTCAGCTACATGAAGAAGTAAATTTCTTTTATTGGCCAGATTTTTTGACAGTCTACATCTCTTCTCCTACACCATATTGCATTTTGTTTGTACCTGCCGTTTGATTAACGCACTAGGAGGGGGAGTGGTGTAGCGTTATCATTTGCCTTGGTACGGTGTTACCCAGAGAGATTTGAGAAGTTTATGGTTGCGGTTTAATAAAAACTGAACTCGGAATCCAAACGTCTCGGATGTCTTTTCTGTAATGCTAAAAGTCACTACTTCTGCACCACCCTGTGAAATCACAACCAAGACTTGTAACTGATTGTATCGAATTTAGAGCAAAGTATGTAACACCAAACTTTTATCACCATGAACGAGAGGCATGCATGCCAATCTTGAATATTGTTTAACAGGTTACCATAAATGAGTCATTTTCTATGTCCATGCTTCTTTATCCTAAATGTAACTCAGAGTTTTTAGATTTTTCACTGTCCTCATCACATCTTCTCATCCACCTTGAGAGTAAAAACAAATGCTGGAAGAAACATTATATTCCATCCATGTCTGCCAACGTTTATTTCTGGATTAATATCATCAATCACAGCCACAAAGACAGTTAGTATATTGGAGCTTGTATATGAAACTTTTGACTCTTTACACCAGCCTCCATCCAAATTATATTGCTCAACTAATGATTCACTTCCACATCGTTGGAATAGAAATGCATAGACGACTTGCCCAACATTTATCTTTCATTTAAAAAAAATAGATTGTGTGATGTTATCTTGGGACCATATAAAGCAACTAAAAAAATAGTCATATATTGAAAATGCAAGATGGTAATGGTCACAACAATGGCTGCACTGTGGTCGCAACCTGCTACAAAATCCAGTAACGGGCCGATTGGGAAACACGCATTTAATGCGCTATTGAAAGATTAACTTGACACCTCTCATCCATGTCAGCCTCCACCACAGTTATAGCAGAACGAATTGATTCAGCCCACGGTCACATCTCAATTAACCCCAATATGGGGCCAATCAAAAATTACGCAACGCTATTTTTTTTAGGGAGGCAAATACCGTGCGTTCTGATAGGCTTGATTAAACCTTACTAATAATTTATATACGACATATTATTTGAACTTTTGGGATCCCTCATCGTGAGTAACACTCATCCAAATCAAAGCCAATGGGAATCTGATGCAACAAACCCGGGCAGTGTGTAATCGACAGAGGCCTACAAGCCTGATGCCTTAGGCCCATCAGAAAACCCAGATGGCGGCCATATTATTTCATCTGGGTGCCAGGGTCGGTGTAGTCGAGCGGCAAATGTGGGTGGTGTCAGGCAGCTGTGCGACCAATGGGTGCACATTTCAAAAATCGACCCCCCAAAAAGAACCACAACAACACCAGCAACGCTACACGTCGTCGCAGGTAAAACAGAGCTTTTTATGTCATTGTTGGAATATTGAAAATATCAAATCAATCAAGGGTTTGGATAATTACTTTCTGGATGATTAATAATACGAGGTTGATCAGTCAGTTCACGTCCTAATATAGGTGGAACATAAAAGGTCATTATTTAGTTTTAATAATACAATTGATTTAAAAGATGAATGTAAAAAAATAACAGATTCGTTAGCATTGTTTACCGTTTATGTCAACTTATTAGCATACATACATACTACTACTACTACCACTACTACTACTACTACTACTACTACTACTACTACTACTACTACTACTACTACGCCACGCCACGCCATTTTGCTGCTCCTCGAGCCGTGCTATTTTCGACATTTCCTTCTCATCCTCTTCTGTTTTCGTTTGTATTTTTTGTTTATTTGGGTTATTTGAACCGAGTTGGTTCATTTTGTTAGTTTACTTTGACGTCCCGTTTGAGTTATTAGCCCTTTGTGTTCGGGCCTAGCCGCGGCGTGCGGCCGCACCCGTGTGGGACTAGATTTGCCGCGCCCGATTTGTGGCGTATCACAAACTGACTTCCTTGTTTTTGCTTAATGACCCTTGACTCTCTGTGCTAAATTTGCATAGTTTTGGCGATTAAGCCGATAAGTTATTTGCTCAACGCGCGTTTGATTATCCTTTTGAGTTAATCTTTAGCATACCGGTACGGTCGTGCTAAAATAAGCAAAAGCTCACGAACGAGCTAATTGTTTTTGTTTTTTTTTGTTTGTTTTTTTTTCCCATTTTTATTTAACGGGAAATATACCGTTAATAGTAATCATGCCTCTGGATGGTACATGGGCAAAAATGGCCGCTACTACCTCTGGTGCAGGTGGGAACCGCCCTGCCCACCCGTTTAAGACGTTAACAAGGAAGCACGGGGTGAAATGCGAGTTGGGACAAATCACCCAAATAGAGGCCTATGTGAATGCACTCGCTAGTGTGGTTGATCCAGCAACGATAGTTGCAGCCTCGAAAATGTATGGACAAGCTGTGTTCTTTCTTAACTCAGAGGCTGCAGCAAACAAAGCCATTGAGAAAGGGATTAGTGTGGGAGGACTCTTTGTACAAGTCGAGCCACTCTCAAGTCTTGGTACAAGGATAATTATATCTAATATACCTCCTTACGTGCCTGACAATGTCGTGGTGCCTTTCCTGGAACGACTGGGAGTGTTGAGATCACTCATCAAGCCTGTGTCTTTGGGCTGTCATGAGCCCTCCCTACAACATGTCTGGTCTTTTAAAAGACAAGTCTCCATTGAATTGGGAAAGGAGGCTGAATGTGAGGGGTCGTTTGTTATTCCTTTTGACGGAAAGAATTACAGGGTGTTTTATATGACAAACGAACCCCGTTGTTTTGTATGCAAAGCGAAGGATCACAGGAGAGCAGACTGCCCCACTATCATTAAAGAGGTTGCAGCTCCTCAACGTCCAGATCAGCCTCGAGAGGATCCCAGCGTCACTGTAGGTAACCTAAGAGAGGCGGTTGCTCCTTTGTGCTCGAGGGCAGTGGACCCTCAAGAAAGTTCTATACCAGCTTCTCATCCCAACTCTTCTGCTGCCATAAATCAATGGCAGGCAGTGGGAGCAGGGAAGGCAAAGAGAGCACAGAAGAGGAAATCAGAACCCGCAGAGGATGGGACCACGGAACACCCTGGTACAATTGAGGATGACACGGGAAGTAATGTGTCAAAGGGATTTGTAAAGCCTAGTATTCTGAAGGAGAAAAGAGTGGTAACCCAATCTGAAGAAATGGAAGAAGAAGAAGAAGAGGAAACTATTCATCAAACGACAGGATATGGAGAGTCTTCTCTCTCAGATCCACCCAAAGAAAGTTTGAAGAATGAACAGGAAGGGAGACTGTCAGGTAGTAAACCCAGCACGGTAAAGACAAACAACCTAGAGGTATCTGACATGACAGGGCCAAACGATACTGTGATGTTGACTCCTGAGAAAATGCATCCAATAATAACAACTGCAACGAAGCTTCAAAATAAACCGGGGATTGAAACATCTACAAGAGCAGTTCTGAACCGAAGGATTAACACCGAAGTTTCAAAGGATTCTGAAGTAGCATTCATCGGTGGGACAGACAGAGAGAGGGAACCAGACACACAAGCATCGATAAAGTTGCTGGCACTGACCGACATCTCAGGTGATGTCACTTCACTCACTGTTGGCGCAGAAAGGGGAATAGTTGAGCACATCTCTATTTTACGACCCCAAAAGGTTGGATCTCCTATACCAACTGAGGAGGAGGCATCCATTCCCACAGGTGTAGCAACGTCCGCCGCATCAGAGCCAAAGGAGCGTTCCTCTGCGCCAGAAGATTATGCCAAGTCAGCCTTGAGAGACGACATGGCAGAAGACTTGACACAGGAAGAAAGTGGAAAATGCAGGAAGAAAGTGGAAAATGCGCTGAAACGGTGGAAAGATTATGACTTGCTAGTGCAATCCTTGTATGCACTAAGGAGAGAGGGACATAAAACAAGGACTTCAGGCTCGGCCGAACAAGCCCGAGTCAGGAAGTTTCTAGCAAAGTTGTTGAGTTACGGGCCTGAATATAAATTCGTTTAGGAGGATGAATTTCACAGAAACAAAACTCTCAATACAATAATGACATCATAGTGCAGCGGCATAGCAAAAATTTAAGAAGAATTGTGCATTTTGTGATGGAAGCACCAAATTTGGCACAATGATAGAATGTTATATTTAGAATATTTTCAGATATGGAACCACTTTGAAATTCACCCAAGGTCGCCGCCATATTGGATTTCAAAATGGCGGCTTTAAAAATCTGTAACCCTTAGGGGGGGTGGCGGAAACAAATCCTACAGGCACAATTATTGCCCCATTCACCCTATATCTTTTCTAACATCAGTAGACACATTACAGCGGCGATTCTGAGCTCAAGGGAACATCTAGGGGTCTGGGGAGTGAAAAATTTGAAAATTTCGGCCAAAAATACCCCTAAAAGAGGTCATTTGGTGTCAAATTTCAGGGGGGGTCGTGTATTGTCCTGTAGATAAAACATGCTGGTCCGTTGATTAACCCCTAATTAAACGACTTTTTTGTTTGTTTGCTCCATCCAGGTTTCAATCATGTCGAAGCAGTTCAAGTTAGTTCATGTTACCAAGCATGTAACTTCAACGCCAAAGACGCCACTGGACTGGGAACTCTGTGTTCTGTGTCAAGTTGATATAGGAGAGTCCCTACAGTGTCCTGCTGTCACGAAAAGAACTGATGCAGGTGCTGGATACAAGACACTTGAAGACAATCTATCAGCATTCAATAAACTAGGCAAGCTGCCACAAGACGTGGACTTGCAACGACTGGATGAAGGCCAAGGGATAGCTGCCACTCTAGCTGCCCACCAAGCCAAGTGGCACAAGTCATGCAGGGTGAAATATAACACTACCAAGCTACAGCGGGTACAGAAGAGAAGTCATTCAGAGGGAAGCCCTATCCCCAGTACAATCACAGATAAGTACAAGCTTACTAGGTCTCAGGCAGCTTGTGTTGATAGCATATGCGACAATTTGTGCTTCTTCTGCCAGCAAGAGCTTGGTTTGGAGTTTCATCAAGTAGCGACATTGGAACTAGATAAACACGTTCGCAAGGCTGCAGAGTTTCTTCAGGATACCACTTTGTTAGCCCAACTGAGTGCTGGGGACATGGTCGCAAGAGAGGCCAAGTACCATAAGAAATGTTTGACATCCCTATACAACCGCGTGAGGGCAGCAAAAAAGCTTGCTGAGCAAAGCCAGAGCACGGTAGATGTCATTTCAGCAATAGTCCTTGCTGAACTGGTAACGTACATAGAGGAAACTGCTAAAGAAGAAGACACTGCTCCTGTATTCAAGATGGCAGACCTCACCAAGCTCTACACAATGAGAATGGAACAGTTCAGAGTTGTGCTGGAAACACGAGTCCATACAACCAGACTCAAGGAGCGTATCCTGGCACACTTCCCTGATCTGCAGGAGCACAGGCAGGGAAGAGATGTCCTGCTGGTGTTTCAGGAAGACATTGGCAGTGCATTAGCCAAGGCATGTCAACATGATATTGACAGTGATGTTGTGCACCTGGCACGAGCTGCAGGGATTATAAGGAAGGATATGTTCCAGTCATCTCAGCCTTTCAATGGGTCCTTCTCAAACAAATGTCAAGAAGAGTCTGTGCCACAACTGCTGCTGACAATGGTCTCCATGATTTTAGAGGGCGCAGGCATCAAAGATCAGGCATGTCAGTCATCGGCATCGGCGTCTGTGACAATAGCTCAACTTCTCAAATACAACAGTGTGAAGCATGAGAGGAGAGGTGCAGGCACAGACGTACGACACAGCATTAGTCAAGAGACTCCTTTGCCAATATATCTTGGCTTGATGCTTCATGCCCATACGAGAAAGAGGGAACTGGTTGACACATTATCTGGACTAGGGATCAGCATTGCCTATGATAGAGTGCTACGGATCTCTGCAGAGCTGGGGAACGGGGTCTGTCAGCGCTTTCGGGCGGAGAAGGTGGTCTGTCCCCCAAAGCTCCGCGGTGGAGTGTTCACCACATCAGCTGTGGATAATATAGACCACAATCCCAGTTCCACGACAGCACACGACTCCTTCCACGGAACTGGTATTTCATTGATACAACATCCAGACTATGACAATCAAGGCACAGACCGAGGTATTGTCATCATCGGGGGTGTCTCAAATGTCAAGACTGTGGAGGACCTTCCACGGTATTACACAGATGTACAACCAGTTAGTTCACTTGCCAAAAGCCACCCTGTACCAGCTGGAACCCAGGCGTCGCTGCAGAGGAATCCTGCACAAGCTGAACTGGATAAAGAGAAGAGGTGGCTCCAGACTGTGAAGGATGCATGTGACAGTGGTGACACACAGAATCCAGGAAACATTTATTGGGCTGCACATCACGCAGAGAACCAATCGGCCAAGGATACTAGTATCACAGTCACACCCACTGCCTTGCTTCCCCTCTTCCATGACCAAGCCCACTCAGTGGCAATGATCCGCCATGCCATGGATGTCGTGAAAGCAGCGATCAATGAGCTAAACCCTGGACAGATACCCGTCGTCACACTGGACCAACCACTTTATGCGATCGCCAAGCAGGTGCAATGGAACTGGCCAGACACACATGGTGAAGATCTCTTTGTGGTCATGCTGGGTGGTCTACACACAGAGATGGCAGCTTTGAAGACAGCAGGAGACTGGCTGCAAGACAGCGGTTGGACACAGGCATTGGTTCAGGCAGAGATAGCAACAGCTGGCACAGCAGACTCCTTCTTGCGTGCAGCTCACGTCAGCCGTACAAGACGCGCCCACCAAGTAACTGTTGCTGCCCTACACATACTGCAGCATCGTGCATATGACATATACAACGAAAGAGCAACTGCAAGAGATGAGGAACCATTGGAGTTCGAGGCATGGTGTGACCAGAGAGCAGCGGCATGTCCACAGTTTCAGTACTGGGCCACTGTACTTAACCTGGAGCTCTGTATACTCCTCTACATACGTTCACTGAGAGAGTCCAACTTCACGCTGTACATGGACACCCTACCAGAGCTAGCTGCATGGTTCGCTGCATTGGGCCATATCCACTATGCTCGCTGGTTACCAGTCCACATCAGGGACATGGTTGGCATTGCAGAGAAACACCCAGATGTTGCTGCCAAGTTCCATGCGGGGCACTTCACATCCAAGAAGACTAGGCATGCTTTCTCCGCCATCTCCCTAGACCAGGCTCATGAACAAAACAATGCCACGGTCAAAGGCGATGGCGGGGCAGTGGGCCTAACTGAAAATCCAAGTGCCCTTCGACGGTGGATGGTGGCTGGCCCCGAAGTTGCTCGGGTCATCACAGAATTTGAGACCTCACAGCAACTGCGCCAAAGGGGAGAGCACACCCACCACCATGAGCAAACCGACAGTGTGCAGAAGAAGTTCGTCCAAGATGTCCGTGCACTGACAACAGTCATCGAAGAGATGGGCAGCCCCTTTGAAGAAGAAAGCACAGATTTGCTGGTCCTGGGCACACTGGAGATCTTGGGCCCAGCTGTTGTAGATACTGTGCGTACAGCTTTACAGATTGGGAGAGATCAGTTCCATTCATTTGAGAAGGAACGTCTGGCAGACAGATCCAAGCCACTCAATGATGTCATCAAACGCAACAAACTCCCGTTGTTTTCATCCATCAAGGTCAAAGCTGCCCAGAAGAGCAAACAACAAGTAGCCTCTGCAAAGAGTGATTCAGAGCTCTTCTCCAGACTATACATCGCATGCCAAACCAGAGATGGGGGTCTCGAGCAGTTCTTCAAACATGAGAACAGCGCACATCCGCCAGCACTCTCGCAAAATGGACAGCTCCGCTTTGGTTCCAAAGCTGACTTGTTGCAGCCCTTAGAACAACTTGTCGAAACAAAGTCGGACCCACCACAAGTATCTTCTGTGATCCTCGATGGAGCTGTAATAGTTCAAATGCTGAGCCCAGGCCAGACCAAAACATTTCTTGACTATGCCACAAAAGTATTCGTTCCATACATTATGTCACAGCTTCAACATCGATCTCGTCTCGATCTAGTGTGGGACCGCTATGCAAAGTCAGGCAGCCTGAAGGCAACTGCAAGGACCAACAGAGGCAAGGGAATACGCAGACGTGTCACTGGCTCTGCCCTCCTACCAGGCAACTGGCACAGTTTCCTCCGTGTCTTGAAATCAGTTTCTTGCCAGTTTCTTGTTAGCTCAAAAAGCCAGTTTCTTGAAATCCAATATGGCGTCAGTAAATCAACTTCTAAGTAGAACCATTCAATTCCTTGACCTCAAGTTTGTACATCCAGACACTAAAATCAAGGCTGTAGCTGGTATAGAACCAGAAATATTTGTAATTAAAGATTTTTAAGCCGCCATTTAGAAATCCAATATGGCGGCCACATTGGGGTGAATTCCAAAGTGGTTCCATATCTGAAAATGTTCTCCATATAATATTCTATCATTCTGCCAAATTTGGTGCTTCCATCACAAAATGCACAATTGGTTTGCTATGCCGCTGCACTATCAAACTTACGAATAGGATCATTGAATGTCAATGGCTGTAAGGATGCATTCCGTGTGCACCAGGTATTGTCATTCTGTGTGAAGGAAAAACTTGAAGTAACCTTTTTGCAGGAAACCCACACGACCCCAGAGGCTGCATCCCGATGGGAAAACCAATGGGAAGGCTTGGCCTTTTTCAGTCACCTAACGGACACATCTTGTGGAGTGGCTACCCTCTTTTCACCAAAGAGGAAACCTGAAATACTTGTCGTAAAGGAAGCCAGTGTGGGGCGGTTGCTACATATAAAAGCAAAGTTTGAAGAATTTGTTGTCAATTTCGTCAACATTTATGCACCTTGTGTAGGAGTTGCAAGGGGGATTTTCTTCAACCGGTTGCAGAGATTCATGCTCACCTTGCCTGGTGAAGAGTGTGTAATTCTTGGAGGAGACTTTAATTGCATTCTAAACCCCTCCCTTGATCGAATAGGTCAGGAGCCGCATAATCCCTCTGTAAGAATATTACAACAAACCATAACACTGTTAAACTTGAGGGATACTTGGCACATACAACACCCCACAGACAGAACATTCACGTATACGAGTATCAGAGGTGGTCATATATCACAATCCCGGCTCGATAGAATTTACGTGGCTCACCGTTGGTGTAAGATTGTCAGTGACTCCGGCATAAAAGTTGCCCATTTCACAGATCACAACTTGGCCTGGATTAAGTTTTCCCTGGCGGAAACAAGGTGAGGCCCTGGCTTGTGGCACCTGAACAATGCTTTAAGTCAGGATGAAGCCTTTTTGTCAATCTTTTTGAATTTTTGGCAAGCCTGGAGGAATAAAAAAGTTGATTTTTGCTCACTTGGATTCTGGTGGGATGTAGGCAAGGTACGATTGAAATTGCTGTGTCAGGAATACTCGTATGGATCGAGCAAAACACTTGGGTTAGGGATCAAAAGACTGGAAGAGGAACTGCTGCACCTTGAGAAGCACCTGGCCACACTTACCTCGACTGAACTGCAGGCATACCAAGAAAAAAAGAGCACCCTTAAAGCATGTAGTCGTGTGAAGGTACGAGGGGCATATGTGCGCTCTCGTTTGCAGTTTATTTCTGAGGATGAATATGTCCTGAATTATCTCAAAGGGGTGGAAAAACGCAAAGGTCAATTCAGGACTATAGCGAGTGTTCTCGCAGAATATGGTCTCTTGCTCAATGGCTCTGAGGGTGTTCAAAAACGAATTAGAGCCTTTTATGCTCAGCTGTATTCGGGTAAGAGCACAGATGCAGGTGCAGGTGGCACTTTGTGGAGTAGTCTTCCTGAAGCCTCTGTAGAAGACCGGGAGCAGCTGGAGACTCCATTATCTCTGGAAGAATTGAAAACCGCTCTGCACAGCCTATCAAGAGATAAAGCCCCTGGCATGGATGGCTTATCATGTGAATTCTATACAAAAGTATGGGACTTGGTTGGACCTGATTACCTAAGCGTAGCTCAGGAAGCATGTGATACAGGTATAATGCCCCTTTCTTGGCGTCGAGCGATGCTGGTCTTGATTCCCAAGGAGGGTGACTTGAGAGACTTGAAGGATTACCGCCCTGTGTCTCTGCTGTGTGTGGATTATAAGGTCATGGCTAAAATGTTGTCACTCCGTCTCGGACCAGTCCTGACAAAATTAGTCAGCCCGGACCAATCTTATGCCATTCCAGGCAGGACAATACATGACAACATATCCCTTGTCAGAGACCTGATACAGTATGCGGACATGACTCGGACTCAAGTCGGATTTCTTTCCTTGGATCAGGAGAAAGCCTTTGACCAGATGAACCATGAGTATCTGTTTGAAACCTTGCTAACATTTGGATTGGGGAGGAGATTTGTAGGCATGATTCAGACGTTGTACATGTCGGCAGAATGCCTAGTCAAAGTCAACGGTTTCTTGCTCGCGCCCTTTCCATTTGAGAGAGGAATAAGACAAGGATGTCCCCTGTCCGGCCAATTATATTCCCTATGTATCGAACCCTTCCTTTGTTTGATGAGAAGAAGGCTAACTGGCATTGTGGTGCCACACAACAGGGTCAACCTCAAACTTTCTGCATATGCAGATGATGTTCTCGTGTTTGCCAGTAATGCAAGGTGTTACGTGGTCCCCTCGGTGAATACCTGGTCTCGGTGACCCCCGGACCGTGAGAGGAACTCCGCCAGCAAGCTGTATTATATATGCGCTTTCGCCACGCAATCCATATGAATTTCACCCAGGAGACAACTGATGTTCAAGGATATATTTCCAATGGTAAGGATACCATACAATTTCAATGACCCAACCACGGAGATTTTCCCCGAGCAATCAACAATACACAATCATCACCAATTCCCAATTCACAATCAATTCCCTATGATTAAGATGGCCATCTTATACATGTGTGTCCCGGTGAGTACTCACGACACCCTTTTGGTCTCGGTCCCGCACAATGTCTCTGGGCCCCTCCTGACCAAGATGATGGTCGCCGTCGCCGCACTCGGGCGGTTGAACGAACCCCGGGTGGACGTGTTTCCACCGGGCAGGTATCGTACCAGGCACCGAGGCTGCAGCCCCTCGTGGCCATGCGAAGCGGATACGGTAGAGCAAGCCAAACCCCACGCCGCTTGCAAGGCGCGTTAGGCCCCAACGTGCGACCCGCACGCGTCTGTTTGGACGGTGCCGCGAACGATGCCAGACGCGGGGTCGATGCACGGCCCCACATCAATTTGACGTCTCCACCGGGCAGGTACACGTCCCGGTAATTCCTCTCGCCAGACAGGCTTCGGAACGCCGCTTTTCCACGCAGCGCAAGGTCGATCCCACCTTTTGTCGGAGCGGGGCGAGGAAGAATAATCCCCGTCCTTTTTTCCTCGTGTCTTTTCCTCTTCCGTTTCCGGTCACTTCCGTTTCCGGCCACTCCCTCAGAAGGGCTCCTGACCCTCCAACCACAACAACAACACAACAACTTAATATACTACACACGGATAAGCAAAGACCTGAATGGTAATTCACATACATTCACATAAATATGTAACAAAGGGATATGCAAATAGTTTATGATTGTCAGCAGGTCTATTCAGCAGCATCGTCTGCTACAATCAATTGGAGGAAAAGCTCGGGGCTTCTAATTGGACAAATGCAGGTAAAGGAGTTACCAACACTTTTTCAGAAATTGACCTGGAGTCGCAATGAGCTCAAATATTTGGGGGTGCACTTATCCACTTCCCATGGGTCCTCACCACTCATTAACTGGAACACTTTAGGGGACAAGATCGAAGCAAAGTTGAGAGACTGGAGTGGACTACTAAAAGTCCTGTCTCTGAGGGGAAAAACACTCCTTATTAAACAGTTTATAATTCCGAAGTTAGTATTCAGGCTCTCTTGCATAAGCACTCCAGAGGAGTTTCTGGTTAAGATGCAGAGGAAGCTACTGGACTACTTTTGGAATGGTAAACACTGGGTTTCCCTGGGCATTCTGAGCTTGCCTTTTTCAGAAGGTGGACAGTCTTTTCCCTGCCTTCGAAGCCACTACCACGCATCCAGGCTGAAGACCATACAACGTTACCTACATGTGAACCCTGCACCGCAATGGTGCTCACTGGCATCATACTTCTTCAGCAAAGTGCTCAATCTTGGGTACAAAAGGAATCTTTTCATCATTACATCTCGGAGCCTGTCTCGTGCTACATTGCCTCTTTTTTATCAAGAAATGCTGAAGGCTTGGAATGTAGTCGACGTACAAAGAACAGTTCCTTATCCAGGCAAGGACCTGTTAGAAGAACCGCTCATTCTCAACCCTCTTCTACAGGGCCCAACTCTGGCTTCCTTTTCAGTAAGAAGGAGCCTCTTAGCTGGTAGCATATCCACAGTGGGAGACCTTCTGAACGATGGTAAGAGAACGCTTTTACCCAAGGAACTCGCAGCGAAAATGGGCCTGAGGACAATCAGGATCCCCTCCAGGATACTTGAAGAGGTCAAAAGCTCCTTGCCTCCCGATTGTCTGGAATATCTAGAGAATCCCAAAGAGGGTGATGGATCTGGACAGATGTCCATCGGTAACTCCATGGATTTTAAAATCCGACCACGATGTTGCGAGCTCTCTCAGCCATTACCTGCAAACAATATGAGTAAGACCCCTGGCACAGTGGAAATGTCGTTCTGTGGGCTATCAAGGAAAAATATATGCCTGTTAGTGATCCACTCGCTCCATTATATAGCTCTTGCAACCCGACTGGATACTCCCTGGCGTGAGATTCTTCCACTTCCTTCGACTGCTCATCCACGTTGGGATTCACTCTATCTCTACCCAACGCCAAGAATGATGGCAGACTTAAGTTGGAGGTTGCTACATGGTGCACTGAGCTCTGGATCTATGATGCGGCACTTCACTAACGTCTCAGAGGATTGCTGCTTTTGTGGTGAAAGGGAAACTATATTTCACATATACCTTCAATGCCACCGTTTTGAACCAGTGTTCTTAAATATATATAAAACCACCTTTAGAGGCCATTTTTCCCCGCAAGGCGGGGGTTGGCCTTTTTCGGGAACCGTGGTTGTTGTTGTTTTTCGGTCCCCTTTTTGAAGCAATGTTTTACGGCCGGATGCCCTTCCTGACGCCAACCCTTTTTGCCGCCTTTAACGACAAACAGGGAATTACCAGTGAACTGGTACTCAATTAGCCGACCTCGGAAGGATGACAGGCTGAGTCAACCCCCCTGGCGTTAATTCAGCAATCAACCAGGATTCGAACCCAGGATCCTAGGATCCTAAGCCGGCACCCTAGCCGCTAGCCCAACACCAACACCTCTGTTCTTACTGATGAAAAATCTTCTCTTGCGCTTCTGGCTTCACTTCTCTCCAACACTTTTTATCATCGGGCACCCGGTAAAGAAACTAAGCAAGTCACGAGATGTACTTGTTAACTTTATTTTAGCCTGTGCAAAAATGGCAATATATAAAACCAGGAAGGCAAAAATTGAGAAAGATGTGGTGGAACACAGTTCTGTATGTCTGAAGGGCTTAATACGCTCACGCATTATTTCGGAGTACAAGGCGGCAGAATATAGTAACACTGTTCAAAAGTTTAAGGAAACCTGGACTATAAATGATGCACTTTGTACGGTCTCCCCACAAGATACTTTGCTCTTATTTGTATAAATGTGTTATTTGGCATTCTTTTTTTTGGTGTTCTTTGGCGTTCATTTTTTGGTGTTCTTTGGTGTTCTTTTACCTTCCCCTTATCTGTCTTGGTAGTGCTTTCTCTTCAAAATGCTCTCCCTTGTCTACTGTAGTTCAAACCATGGACTTGCAGAGATGAGGAATTGAGCGACATTAAACTGAGAACATATTGTTGCGGACGCGGTTAAAGATGTTATTTACCGAGCGGTTGGTATTACCGCGACCGAACAGTTCCCCCGATTCTTCCCCAACTCACCCGATTCACCCAGACGTTGGCCAAATCGCGCTATGCCAAATCAATGATAGAAAGGACACGACGACTGGGAAAGAGGAAACGACGCAAGGGGTACAGTTCTCAAGACCTCCGGAGGAGGGTATAATTACAGTGGTGGAGAAAAGGGGTAGATTACAAGGCAGTGAGGTAAAGACACAGAAGAGATGGGCACTTAATTACCGTCTTATCTTAGCCCAGACAGACCACAGACAAACGGAACAAGGCGGACTTACACAGGGATTGATGGCAGGAAGGGACAGGTAGGTCGATAGCACAAGGTGCACCTTGGCTCGGGGACAGGATAAAGCACGGTCCAGAAGATGCGGGGAGGTGTCACAGCGCTCGGAGGGGACGTCTTTCTTTCTCCAAGCTCAGCGCGCATCTGACGTCACCTCCCCCTCACTGCGCATGCTCAGCGGGGAGTGACATGCCCTCGGCTGGTTGGTTCCGCCCCACTGGGGCCGGTCCGCCGCTTCCATTGGGTGCGGGGGTTACCGGGCTCCGCCCTTGACGAGGAGCTGACAGGGAGCCCCTATTTGGTAACCCCGTCGAGCACATGTTTGATGGCGGCTCGTTGGGAAGGCCTGGTGCCCTCCCAACACCCCCTACCAACCAAGCCGGAGTGAGGACGCGCACTTCCTGCGCTCGTTGTTGTTGTTGTTGTTGTTGTTGTTGAACTGTGAGGAAGAGCTGCGGGGAGGTATTGGGAGGTCCTAAACTTCCTAACGGTGCCATACAATCACATTCTGGTGCAACGAAGGGTCAGAATTAATGGAAACGAGTCCTTAACTGACATAGACTAAGAATAACTAGCAAGATGTCCTATAGTTGTCTTACATGAGATGCGGTGAACCTGGGCACGACATTTAATGGGGGAAATAGGGGGAGGTCGGGTCTACAGAGTGTTGTTTACAGAAAATGGGACTAGGGAATGGGGGATTGGGGATAGTTGGGAAGTATTGAGGAAATAGGGGAATATTTACAAGCGGATATGGATGGATGCAAATCCCATATCCGCAACAATATGTTTGCCTGAGCTTGCATGAGCTCTGAACGCAAATCTCTGTAACCTTTCCAACAAAAGCACTACTACGACTACTACTACTATGACTACTACTACTATTACTACCACATCTTTTAACTTCCCCCATTATTCCCACTTTGTTGTGTGGTCAGCTGGGTAACAATTTTGGCCCAAGTCTTTCATAAAATGGCTGGTAAGTCCTGACGTTGAAAGTTGCAGAAATTTACAATTTGTTCAGGATGCTGATGATAACTCAACTCTTGATCAGGAAAGATGAGGGATTTTTAATGTCCAGCAATGACCAGTGCTCAGTTTCTCTGGTTTAACGCCCTTCCAATATTACACAGACTAGACATTTTACCCAGGTGAGATTCTAACCCAGGCTAGACAGCTCAAAGGTAAGTGGGCATACCTCTGGTCTAGGCTCTCTTGCCAGCACATATTGGCATGATAAATTACCACCATCACCATACAATTTTTTTATTTCCTACATTATTTCAATATTATCTCGTGTCCATACAAATCACATACCTGACCAAGAGAATGTAAAGAAATAATCTTCCAAAAAAATTTCCCACCTATTTCTGACTTCAGCAATATTGCGTGTAACGGCACTCAGTAGAGCGCATACCTCCGCCATGCTGAACAATTTATGTTTTCTACCCCACTGATAGGCAGGATCTGGATTCGGACCTGAACCATAGTCTAATCAGCTTGTTCTTGTCACACAACCAACCTGTCCACCAAGTTTCGTTTTTGAGATATCCTGCTATGATGGGATCTGATTTGAGATACCGGTGTTGTTTTTGGACCTTTTTCTCAATGGTGAAGAATCACTTAAAAAATTATAGTATCCGAATTCAGATCTTCACCAAAATCGAATTATTTCATCCTTGTGACATACCCAATCTCTACACCAAATTTCGTGCGAATCCGTCCACAACTTTTTGAGATATCCTGTTCACAAACAAACATACAGACAGACAAACATACGAGGGAGGGGGGAAAAGCGGGGAGGGGTGAAAACATAAGCTCCGCCCACCTTCGTTAATAAATAAAGTAAAAAGAGGCTGAAGAATCTTGACATACATTGTGCAATTATATTGGACTATTCACAGGTTGTAGTTTATGTTACAAGCTTGTATACTTCCCAGATATTTGCACCACTCAAGAGAAGTGCATAATCTTTTATCCCACGTTCCATAGGCTGTTGTTGAGCCGGGGAAATGACAAACCCTGGAGAAGATAACTGCAATACCCTAAGGCAGACCATGAAGAACATGCATGAAATGTCTCTTTTAAGAAAAGCTCGTCTGATTGACGTTTTGCTCCCACGTCGGACAGCTGTGAATGAACGACATTGTGTCGACATGCATTCCCCGAACATGCTTACTCCCTTATGGGACAAGTGTCGAGGTCACTGGTCCATGACCTAGGGACTTTGAGGACCTAGATTTTTGTTCCCCCTGTGGACTTGGTGAATGCCTTCTAAGTCTGTTTATCCAACAGGTGCAGATGGGCTTTCCACCCCTTTTGGCTCAGCAATCCGGAGCAACGGACTCCCTCGACCCGCCCCTGGTACAACCAGTGGGGAGTCCTGGCGAGAGAGTGGTGGAAAAATCAGCCAATCCATTTTCCATGCGACAGCCTGTCAGAGCCTGCAGGACCGACACGGAAGGACAGAAATCTCTGTGCGCTATCGATCATCAGCCCGTGAAGACAGCCCGTTCCTGTGCAAGGTATGCAACCTGCAGTTTAAATCGCCGGAACAAGTGCGAGTCCACTACGACGGGAAAGCTCATAGGAGACGGCTAAGGAGTTTGGGCATTGAGCCTGCTGAGAGCACCCTGACTGCAGGTGAGAGTTTAATCAGATATTTTGTTTGTTGTTGGGGATAAGTAGTAATAGTAGTGTCATAAATAGTATACCTGTAATGCATATGAGTGGTAATAGTAGTAATTTGAGTTTGAGATAACCCTGAGAAAAAATAACTTAAAAACAAAGGTTGATTTGCAATACGATAGTTTATTGTGAAAAGCTGCCTCTGCTGAACTGTTTGGTGTTCTCCTTTTTAGTGTTAAGATAATTGTCCGACTTCAGATCTATGACAGACTATGTTGATTTGTCCATAACTTATGAATGTCCGTATATTTCATGTAAAAGTACACTCACGCGAGTCTTTTCAACTCCAAGCTGGGAGTTTTACAAGGATTTACAAGGAACTTCAAATGAGGCAGAGGTCATTAGGGCCATCAACCCTGAGCAACCGTGCCAACATCTCTCCCACTATTTCCAGTTGCCTATCGAACTCAATTTTTAAACAATACACTAACTTTACTGTTGCTACGCTTGCAGTGACATCATTCCATGTTTTCACCGTTCTCCGAGTGGAAGGCAACCTGCCTCACTACTAAATTCTCCTTTGTTATCCTGTCAATGCCCTCCCACCCCATATGCATATTTAGGAAGTCATTTATGATCCTGAGCCATAATAACAATTTCACTAAGGTGTAAAGCAAGTGGTTTCACTGGTGGTAAAACGTTTCCTCTTCATCATATGAAAGTACAAAAACTGCATTGGAATTGCCAGAAGTAACCCGAAGAAGCAACGGGCAAATATAGTCATCAGTAGGTGCCAGGATATGGTTCAGGTTTCAGCTGCTGCTCCTTTTCCTTCAAAACCATCCAGGTGCAGCCAAGTGAGCCTTGCAATTTCTTTGTTGAAAGAATTCACTTCTCCTGAGACAAAGAGACGAAAAAAGAGAAATTGAGAATACAATAGGGATAAATGAGAGGGAAATTAACAAAAACGATGCTCCCCTTCCATCACTTCCCTCTCTTCAAATGGAACCACAGCCGACTCTGTGCGTGAGAAGGCTGAATGTCTCATTTCTGTGTTTGCTTCAAACTATTGTGTCCACAACCCCTCACTATCGCTTTTGCACCTGAGAAGGTTCTTTCAACCCTCGACTCCGACTCTGCTATTGGACCAGGCGGCAGCAGCTCACGTGTCCAAAAAACCTGCTCTGCTGCTCTTGCACATCCTCTTGTCCCTTTTCACTCTGTCAATTTGTGCTCGGTCATCTTTCAACTGCTTGGAAATCCGCCAAAATCACTGCATTACATAAAAAGGTGTAAAACTGATCCCCTTAACGACAAACCTATCAACTTACTTCCAATCATCAGCAAGGTCATGAAATCCATCATCGCAGTTGATATGAAAACCTTCCTTTTCTCCACCAATCTCATCTCAGATCATCAATTTGATTTCAGACAAGGTCACTCCACCTTGGACATGCTGATACTACTCCTTGCTCTCCAAATTCTCTGCCTATGGCATCCAAGGCCAACTTCACACATAGCTTACTGCCTTCCTGGTCTCTCGTAGCCGACATGTGGCACTCAATGGAATCTTTTCATCTCCTCTCCCTGTCAAGGTTCTGTGCCCAGTCCTATTGCTGATCTTCATTAATGATCTCTCTGACTCTCTGGAAAATCCTATAATGACTCACAAAACTTCTTAAAGAAGCCAAAAATACTTGGAAATGTGCGAGATAGGAGTGTGCCTCTGCACAACGAAAAAGAGTTGGAGAACTTTGAAACTCGTCCAAAAAGCTGATATTTTGCAGCTCCCCGTACTGCAAACTCCCGAGGACCTGGACTGATGCAGGGCCCGAAGGTTCATATATGGGCACATTCCACCCAAACCTTCAACCATTGCTGCCAGTGAGTGGACGTTGAACCTTGCAGGATTACATCATGTGAATATGGCAGGCTTGGTGATTTATTTAGTTTATGCTGTCATTCCCAACAATTAGGCAGACTTCCTAGAGTGGGACACTGTGTCTGGTTCAGTTGCTTCTTAACACCGATGGGAAAGTCATATCTAGGGCCTGTTAATGCATAGGGTATGTTTAAAAATGATGATATTTACTATTCATCATGTTTGCAAGGAGGAGGGGGGGGGGTGGAAGTGGGACCTGGATCGACTGCGAGAGCCATCATAAATACGGTATATATTTTTGTTTGGTTCTGGGGCCATCTGAGAAATTATACTAGATTTTCGCATCTATTGGTAAAAAGGAAAACCATGTGTGTGTATATTTGAGTGCGTGAGTGAGCAGGGCTCTCGAGAGCCAGAATGGGCCCCGGGGCAATACTAAGTGTCGGGCCCCCTTCCAATTTTTTTTGTTTTAATCAACCTATAAATAAGAAGGTTTCCGTATTTTCGTCAGAAGAAGCACATGCCATGGTGAAAGGAAATTTGGGTGTTATTCATTTATTAGCAGGAGTACCCTCCGTTGCCTGGTGATGTGCTACCTATTGGCATTTTGAAGAAATCAATTTGATAGATGCCAAAAACGCCCCCATACCTGCACCCAATAAGGAAAATTTATATTTAATATAATATTACACACACACACACACACACACACAGACACACACAGACACATAAACACACACACACACACACACATATAAGCACACACACATGTAAACACACACACACACATATAAGCACACACACATGTAAACACACATACACACATATAAACACACACACACACACATATAAACACACACACATATAAACACACACACACACACACACACATATAAACACAGCCACATATAAACACACACACATATAAACACACACACACACACACACACACACATATAAACACACACACACACACACATATAAACACAGCCACATATAAACACACACATATATAAACACACACACACACACACACACACATATAGACACACACAAACAACAAACAAACAACAACAGGCATTTTAAGGCCATTTTCCCTGCTAGAGCAGGGGTTAGCCTTGCGGGCCCCATGACAATCTTCTCCATTTTGCCCTATCTGCATCTCTCCTTGTTAACCCCCTTACCCGCATTTCTTCTTCCACCATCTTTATCCAAGTCTTTCTCGGTCTTCCCCATCCTCTACTTCCTTCTACATTAATTTCCATCACTCTTCTCAATCAGTCACTTTCATCCTTCCTCAACACATGACCAAACCATCTCAACCTGTTCCTCTTCACAGCATCAATCACAGGCTCTATTCCCATCATCTTTCGCAATTCATCATTTGTCTTACTCTCTATGGAAGAAACGATATCTAGTACAGCACGATATTTCAAAAAGTTGTGGACTGATTATGACAAAACGTGGTGGATGAGTTGGGTAGGTGATAAGAACAAGCCGATTTGATTTTGGTGTTTGACAAGGATGAAAGGTCCAGATTCAGAGCCGTCAAAAGGTCAAAGGTGAAGTTGCGTAAAATTTGTCAGGAATTTGCATATTGGGTCACTGAATTGGTTCACTAATGAAAAGGTTGGAGTCGATTGTTTTTTTTTAGTTCAAAAGGTCAAAGGTCAAGGTTTGTATAAAATCATCAATTTTTGTCCAATTGACCTGAAATTTTAAGCATTTGCATATTGGGTCACATAATTGGTTCACCAATCAAAAGGTAGAAGCTGATTTTTTTTATCCAAAGCTAGAAAAATGTACTTTTCTGTTCTGATAACTTCCGGTCACCTTAAACCGCTTGTACCACTCCATGATACTCGTCCGTGATGGCGGATTCCTTCCCTACCTTGTAAGGAAATTATGCTGAACTTGCGTGTCGGATCTCATCTTGATGAACCTTTTGACGCACTGAGATTTCTTCTGTGGAGTCGCCATTTTATTTAACATTAAAAATACCAGACATGAAAATGAGTCTATCATATAAAACATAATCACAAAAACCTTTATAAATTTCTGTATCATATAAACAAAGGGTATCGGTGTATCATTTGTGGTACTAAATATCTAAATATACTAACAACCAAAGTATATATATATATATATATATATATATATATATATATATATATATATAGATAGATAGATAGATAGATAGATAGATAGATAGATAGATATAGATATAGATATTGTTGTGGATATGAGGATTGTGTTTTTTTGTTTTTATTGCTTTATTCTGGACCCTCCTGCCTCCAGTCTGTGTATAAAGGTCAAAGGTCGTTCCGTAGTTATTTCATAAGCACTCACGTTAGCCAATCATAGATTTCCCCCTTGTTGACAGTTATTTCCTTATTCTGTGTAGTAGGGTAAGGCCTTGTCTTCCATTAATTGACACTCCATTGCACCAAATTCAAATAAATATATCCCCTTTTATTTTCATTCCCAAAGCACATTGCACCGATTTCATTCATTCATTCATTCATTCATTCATTCCCAAAGCCCCATTCCCAAAGCCTCGATTGCCAACTGCATTCGCCACCATTGCCATGTGCTCTGGCTTGGAGAAGAAGGGCGTGTCTCCACCTCGTCATAGAGGGGAGGAGTGAGCCAGCCCCGAACAACCAACCAAGCATGAGGGGTTTGGTTTGAGAGGGCGGAGGAAGAGCGATCGGGGAGGTTCGAAAAGGTTCAAGGGTGGGGCTATATATAACCCATGGGAGACGCCCCCACCTCAGATGATGAGTTCTGAGTTCTGCAAAGAGACGAGCTTCAGAGAGAAGTGCGCGAGGAGGGAAGAGAAGCGAGAAGGAAGCCGCTGAGACAAGTGCGACAGAAGCGCGGGGGAAGCCTTTAACACAAGTGCGCGAGAGAAGCGCGGGGGAAGCCTCTGAGAGAAGTGCACGATGTCGCCCTGCTCGCTCCCAGCCTGACGAGGCCCGGCTTGCTGTGCGCCCTGCCAAGCCTTCCAGCTTGTGGTCTGAGCTGAACCTTCCTCCCGGTCCAGCCAATCGTTCCTGCCTCCATTCCCCATTCGTGTGAGTCCGTCTTTGTTTGTTCTGTCCTGGGTTAAGTAAGACTGCATAGGTAAGCTAGTATTTTCACTGTGTCTTTCTGGTCCGTCCCTCTTTCTGCTTTATTTTCTTAACTTTCCTTCTTCCTTGGTTTCTTTCCATCCTGTAAATAGTAATAAATAATAATCGTATTTCAAACCTTTTTGTCTCCTTCTTCTTCTTCACATCCGTGTCGCCTTTGTCTTTTCCCTATTGAATATCTGTGGCGCGATTTTGGCCAACGTTCAGGAATCGGGTTAGTCGGGGTAACTGTTCGGGTGTGGCGGCCATCCGCTCGGCAAATCCAGTAACATCTTATCCGCGTCCGTAACAATATATATAGATATATAGATATATATATATAGATATATATATATATATATATAGATATATATATAGATATATATAAATATATATAGATATAGATATATATATATATATATATATATATATATATATATATATATATATATATATATATATATATGTATATATAATATAGATATATATAAATATATACATATATATATATATATATGAGCCTGGTGTTGGCTTAGCGGTTAGGGCGCCGGCTTGGGATCCTAAGATCCTGGGTTCGAATCCCGATCGATCGCTGAATTAACGCCAGGGGGGTTGTTGACTCAGCCTGTCATCCTTCCGAGGTCGGCAAATTGAGTACCAGCATGCTGGGATGAATGATCACGGTGTGTACCCCGCCTAGAATAGGTACACCGTATCCCTGCACATATTGTAAGAGGCGACCAAGGGTTGGCGTCAGGAAGGGCATCCAGCCATAAAAACATTGCCTCAAACAGGGAACCATGATTGTCATGGGGCCCCCAAGGCTAACCCCCACCCTAGCAGGGAAAATCGCCTTAAAAACGATCATTCATATATATATATATATATATATATATATAGATATATATATATATATGTATGTATATGTATATATATATATATATATTGTTTTGGATCTCAGCGCCGGCCTTTTCCCCTTACCAGGGGGGGATTAGTCCCCTTGTCTTTTACTAGCCGACGGGACTCGGGACCTATGACGTCCTTCCCGGGCAGCGTTAAATAGGGTTTTAGGACTATGAATTCGCTATTACCTACAGTCACGTGAAAAAGTAAGTACACCCCATGTAAAGTTTTGAATCTTTCAACATATTTCAACATACAGCTATTTGATCTTCATTTCAGCAATATTGACAGATAAAGGTGATATAATATAACAAATATCATGAAACATTTGCATTTTGTAGTCCCTTGTATAATTTAAATAAACATAAATGCAAATTTCACATGTGGAAAAAGTAAGTACACCCCTACATTTATCACTACTTCAAATACCTAAAATTAGAATCAAGTGCACCAGCTCAGGTGCAAATGATTAGAACATCGTTAGAGAGGATCTTGGAGGAACCTGTCTTATTTAAACCTCAGACATTTCGTTTGGTTTGCTCTTTTTTGTTGAAGTGTGCGGCGTCACCATGCCAAGATCAAAGGAGCTCCCTGAGGCCTTCAGAAAGAAGGTTATAGATGCCTACAAGTCTGGGAAGGGATTTTAAAAGATCTCCAAACAATTTTAAGTCAATCATTCGACTGTCCAGAAGATCATCTACAAGTGGAGAAGATTCCAAGCAACTGCCAACTTGTTCAGGACAAGCCGCCCCAGCAAGTTCAGCCCGAGAGCAGACCGCAAGATGCTGAAAGAAGTCTCTAAGAACCCAAGAATGTCATCACGGGACCTACAGGTAGCTCTTGCCACTGTTGATGTCAAAGTGCACGAGTCAACCATTAGAAAGACGCTGCACAAATTTGATCTACATGGGAGGTGTGCCAGGAGGAAACCTTTGCTGTCCAGATAGAACATCAGGGCAAGACTAAAGTTTGCCAATGAACACCGAGGCAAAGACCAGCACTTCTGGAACAATGTGCTCTGGACAGATGAGTCAAAGGTAGAGATTTGGCCACAGTACCAGAAGACAAGTTTGGCGAAAACCAAAGAGCATTTGACCACAAAACCCTGATACCAACTGTAAAGCATGGTGGTGGAAATATAATGGTTTGGGGCAGCTTTGCTGCATCAGGGCCTGGGCAGCTCACCATCATAGAATCCGCTATGAATTCTTCATTGTACCAGAGGGTGCTTGACAATAATGTGAGGCCATCTGTCGGAAAGTTGAAGCTCAACCGAAGGTGGACCTTGCAACATGACAATGACACTAAACATACCAGTAAATCCAACAAGGAATGGCTGAAAAGAAAGAAATGGGGGGTTCTGGAATGGCCAAGTCAAAGCCCTGATCTAAATCCCATCGAGATGTTGTGGGGGGATTTGAAACGAGCTGTGCATGCAAGAAACCCCTCAAACATCGCACAGCTGAAAGAATTCTGCATGGAGGAGTGGGCCAAGATTTCTTCCAGTCGATGTCAGAGACTGGTAGACAGTTATAAGAAACGCCTAATTGAGGTTCTTTCTGCCAAAGGGGGCAATACCACCTATTAGAGCCAAGGGTGTACTTACTTTTTCCACATGCGAAATTTGCATTCATGTTTATTTAAATTATACAATGGACTACAAAATGTAAATGTTTCATGATATTTGTTATATTATATCACCTTTATCTCTCAATATTGTTGAAATGAAGATCAAATAGCTGTATGTTGAAATATGTTGAAAAAGTCAAAACTTTGCATGGGGTGTACTTACTTTTTCACGTGACTGTAAGTACTAACGCTGACCGGAAAAGAGGAAATAAGCACCGCCCGAATCACGGGTGTTGGTGGAAACGCCGAGCGGTAGCGACCCGTGCCCCGAGCCGTTACCAATGACTAAACCCGACCCTAAACCCTAAACCCGAATGACTAATGTCCGAGCGGTTCTTAATCGTGCCACGCTTACCCAATGGAGGAAATGACTGAAACGGTCGAATTTGGGAAGAAAAGGAATAACAAATTTATTTACACTTTGTACAATAAAGAAGATGAAGAATACACAATGCAGCCTTAAACAGTCTTAACTTATCCCTGGACAAACGGGCCCGTCACACTCAGACACACTCACACGGGGTTGCAGACGAACAGGTCGATGGTCCAGGGATGGCGTCCAGGCAGCTCTTCCTCCGGGCCCCAACTCGCACCACGAAGCAGATGAACAGACGGCAGCGACCAGGAGCTCTCCACGTGTCGTTGGTGCGCAAGGGATTATTATAGGGCAGACGGTAGGCTGGCTTTGGCAGTTACACTCGCGGCTCAGCCGCATACGTAATAAACGGACAGTTCGTAATAGTTCAATAAACGCGAGCAATGCGCTTCTCAATCTCTCAATGAGTATCTCAATGCGCTCTCTCAATACAACTCTCTTGCAATGCGTGACTCCGTTCCGTCCTCGTAGATACCTTCGTAAGCGCCTCTCCCTTCTCATCTTCTGAGGTGGGGGCCTCGCGCCAAGGGTTTTATTGCCACGCCCTTGGAACCCTCTCGAACTCACCAGACGTTTCTTGCCACGCCCTATCAAGCCATGCCCACCGAGCTCTGGCTGGCTGTTGCCCTTACCGTCACCGCCTTCTGACGTGCTGCTTGATGCGGCCACACCTCGACCCTCGCGCTCCTCCCTCTTTCCAAGCCTACCTCGTGGTTACCCGACTAGTTTCAAGCGAAACCAAGGGCAACGAACGCTGCTGGCGGCCAAAGCGTAACAAACTCGAGGGGGCCAAATGGGGCGCGGGATCGAGTTTGCCCATGATGGAAATTGGAGGGTGGCCGCAAAATGAAAGGACCTAAGCTTATTATTTCTTTACACAACGCAGATGTTACGAGTGAAATGGCCTACTCTTACACATACTATGACATAACTAATTCTAATGGGCCTACGTGTTGCTTGTGGACTAACTATGGGGGGTAAACCTTTAACCTTTAATGATGTTATATGGACAATTATCAAAACCTCAACAATATATATATATATATATATATATATATATAAATATATGTATATATATATATGTATATATCGTATATATATATATATATATATATATATATATATATATATATATATATATATATATATATATATATATATATATATATATATATATATGTATATATCGTATATATATTGTTATGGATATGAGGATTGTGTTTTTTTTATTGTGTTTTTTATTATTAGTGCTTTATTCTGGACCCTCCTTACTCCAGTTATGTATAAAGGTCAAAGGGCGTCCCATAATTATGTCATAAACAATCACGTCAGCCAATCATAGATTTCCCCCTTGTTGATAGTTATATCTTTATTATGTGTATTAGGGTAAGGCCTTGTCTTCCATTAAGATGACACTCCATTGCACCAAGTGAAACAAGATAGATCCCCTTTCATTCCCATTCCCAAAATCTCCATTTCCAGCTACATCCCCTCCAAGTCTCCATTGCCAACCGCACTGGGCAGTTTGCCAGGTTTGTTACAGCGGTGGGTTGCTGATTTCGCCCCAAAGCCGCCATTAAGCATGTGCTCAGCTCGGGGAAGAAGGGCGTGCCCGCCCATGGTCATCAAGGGCGGAGCCAGAGGGCCGTGCCGACCAATCGGGGCCGAGGCGAGCTGACCGATGGGCATGTCCTAAAGGCCGGCGGCTTGATCACCTGAGGCGCTATAAAAGCGCGCGCGCAAGAAGCAAGGACGTTGTTGTGGAGTTGAGTGGTTGGACCAAGCAAGGGAGAAGGTTGTTGTGGAGTTGAGTGGTTGGACCAAGCAAGGGAGAAGGTTGTTGTGGAATTGAGTAGTTGGACAGGGAGACGTGCAAGTTGTTGAATTGAGTGGTTGGACCAGATGAGCTTTGACAAGACAAGAGAGACGAGTCCTGAAAAGAGCATGCGACGTCCACACAGCAACAGCAGCCACAGCAGCAACAACAGCAGCTTGGGGGCCTGGACGGCAGTTTTGAGCAGGGCCGTGAAGGAACGGCGGCTGCGAAACGCGCCGATCGTGCTGCAGGACCCGTTGGACCTTCCTCTCCCTCCAGCCATCCACCTCCTGCCTTTCCATCCTTTTGTGTATGTGAGTTTGTTCTGTGTGTCTTGTCCCTGGGTTAATTAAGACTGTAGGTAAGCTAGCGATTTTCACTGTGTCTCTAATATCTTCTGTACATTATTTTCTTATCTTTCCTTCTTCCTTGGTTACTTTGAGCATGTAAATAATAGGAATAAATTTAGTAGTATTTCCAACCTTTTCGTCTTCTTCTTCTTCTTCTTCTTCTTCACATCCGTGTCGCTTTTGTCTTTTCCCCATTGAATATCTGTGGCGCGATCCGGCCAACGTTCGGGAATCAGGTTAGTCGGGGCAACTGTTCGGCCGCGGTGCCATCCGCTCGGCAAACACAACATCTTATCCGCGGTCCGTAACAATATGTATATATCGTATATATATATGTATATATCGTTTTTATATGTATATATCGTTTTTATATGTATATATCGTATATATATGTATATATCGTATATATATGTATATATCGTATATATATGTATATATCATATATATATGTATATATCGTATATATATGTATATATCGTATATATATGTATATATCGTATATATATGTATATATCGTATATATATGTATATATCGTATATATATCATGTATATATCGTATATGTATATGTATATATTAGGGTGGTGCTCAAAATAATTTTTTTAAAATATTTACTGGGACATGGCTTTATGTTGTTCCTTTTGTTCCAAAATGAAAAGACATCAAATATGATATGAAAGCAATTTGATTTTATTTAGGGGTGCCACATCAGCCTTCAAACTAAAGGTGTCTACAAAACTTTTCTATATATGGATCGAAAGCAAAACCAGAAGTTTGTTTTATGAAAATCCACCCTCCACTCACTTTCTTTGTATTCCAGCAAACACAAGTTACAATAGCTGCACAAATAGCACTATATTGCTATGAAAACTCAAATTCAATGATAACAATCCAAATGTTCAGTTCATAAAATGAAGAGACACCATATCACATAATATTAAAAAACCCAAATATAATGAGAAATGTAACTCCTATTTCTGGGCCTGTTTCACCACTGTTGCCTTCTTGGCATCGGGGTACATCTTCCTGTGAGCAGCAACAACTTGGAGCAGAGCTTGCTTTTGCTCTTCATCTTTTGTAAGGAGCTTATTGTAGTCTTGTATCAATGCGAAACCCCTTTCTGCCCTGTCGTTCACCACGACTAAGCCACTGGCGGCTTTCTTTGCTTCCTGAAAGCTGGTTTCTTGCTCCCATGAACCAGGATCCTTATCCATCCAATCAGTTGGGGTCCCTAGGATGCTGAAGAAATGCTTGGTGTGTTTTGTTATGAGGCCAGCGATTGACAGGGCGGTTCCTCGTTTGATAGCTGGTCTCTTTGGAGAGGGGTTTTCACCGTCATTTTTCAATGCTTCAATCATATTGATCTTGCTTTCTTTGTCAATTCTGGTGTCAAAGAATGCAAATGCCACTAGTACTGGGCTCATGTACCACGTGTGGCGGCCAAGTGCCTTCAAGGCTGCCTGAGCCATCTTCTGATTGATTTGTTCAAACTTTTCCAACTTCTTGAAGAGGTTAATGTCATTCAGGGGAGCCTCAATAGCTTGTGGAGCCCGAAACCAAGCCTGTACATACACAAGGCAGACAAAAATGTTGAAGGCTCGGAGTTCTCTCGCCTCTCGAAGTGTCAAGTGGAACTCTGACCGAAACATGAACACCTGTAGTGAATATAGTGCTTTTGCCATCCATCTGGCTCTGTGCATTGCTCCTGGAGCCATGATCCGGATTCCACGAGGTGGGATTCCTCCCATGTAGATGACAGTCAGTTCTAGGAGTTCACGATAATCATCTCGTGGCTGCTGATCTTTCAAACACACAAGAGCAAATTCCAGAGCTTCATCCATCATGTCATTGTTCTGTGCAAACTCAGCTGCCGTATCAGGATCTGTGAATCCATTTTTTGGTTGGTGATGGGCAATGGACGGCCACTCCGCCTGAAACCGCTTAAAAAGCTGGATGTCAGGGCCTGATGAAGGACCGAAAAGAGTGGTGAAAACATCTCCCAGAATGATTTCGTGCGCATGATGGCGGCAAGCCAAATGAATTAGTTCAGTCTGTAGCTTCTTTTCAATGAGGACAGCAGCCCCTCCACGAACACCTGAATTGCTGGCCGTTGTGTCAAAAGACAAAGCCTTCACCTTGCCCACAAGGTTCCAGCTCTTCAGTGTGTCCACTACAGCGGTTGCCATAGCTTCTCCTCCCCCGTCAGGTAACTTGGGAACATTCAACAGCTGCTCCATTCCATGGTACTGGTTGGACACAAGGATTGGAAGACGATCCACCTTCACATGCACAAAATCTCCAGTGACATCGGGAAGAAGCTTTCCATCCCAATGGACCACTAAAGGACCCTGCACATTATGATGAAATGCTTCTTTTATTTCGTCCATGGTTTTGCATCGATGCATCATGCGATTCCGCCGCACTGTCCATCGGTTCAGTGCCAGCTCTGCAGGATCCCATCCTACTGCTCTACAAATGGATGCCAAGTTGTGGACAGCCATTCGGTCACTTGTTTTCGTACGATCCAAAGAAGCTGCGACTTCAGGAGTGACAATGTTGATAGGCCTTCTTTTCTTGGGACGAGATATCCCACCATCAGATGATGAAGAACCAGCCTGTGCCGTGGTCTCAGAGTCAGAGTCTGAGTCTGTGACTTCCATAGCAGTAGCACCCTTCATGACCATTTCCTGTCTCTTATTTTCCTTCTCTGCCTTAGTCTTCTCCTTTTCTTCCCTTTCTTTCTTTCGCTTCGTTTTTGCTTCCAACACAGTGTCTACAGATCCCATTGAAGCCTTCCTCTCTGAGAATTGATCGTGAAGAAACTTCCTGTCCTCGGGGTTAGTGATTATGGCCTCCGAATCTGCATGCCTAAGATCAAACGTCTTCTCCAAGGAGGCCTTGAAGGATGCTTCCTTTTTCTCTTGGGTCGCACCACCCCGCTTTGCACCTTTTTGGAGGCTCCTCCATTCTTCATATAGCCTCTCCAAACGATGGATGCAGTGCTGCTTCGTCGTTGTAGGTAGGTGAGCTTTTTCCCAGAACTTCACAACCTCTTCAATGGTGAGGGTTGCACTCTCCCGGGCAGTGCGATTCTCCTTCTTCAGGTGATGGAAAAACAGGACAAGAGATTGATGCACAGTCGGGAGCTTGGCACCTTTGATGGCATCTCCAGAAGTGGACCCAATGAGATACACATTATCCTGAGCCCGAGTTTTCAATGAAACACTGGTACTAGCACATGCCATATCTGCAAAATACGCAAGAATGTATGTGGGTAAAATCCTGTTAATTCTTACTCCACAGGGTCACTCTCTACAAAAGAGCCACATTCAATAAGTTAGGCCTACATATTACACACTAAAAAAGCGTACCCCTGACCCCGGGAACCTGTACAAAACATGCATGAAAATTGCCCAGATAGTGATCATAGGAAGTCTCAAAACTGTATGTATAATATATTGTATATAACTATACAGTGGAACCTTGACTTACGAGTGCCCCAACTTACGAGTTTTTCGAGATACGAGCCGTCGCTCGGGCGGTTTATTGCTTTGAGATGCGAGCCGAGATCCGAGTTACGAGCTTTCGCCACCCGGTCACGTGGTTATCTTGCCGTGCAAGTACAGTATCTCTGCCGTATAGCGCTGCATTTTTGTTTTCGCATGTTGGTTATTTTGAGTTTACGCCGCCAGGTGGGTTCTGGTCACGTGGTTATCTTGCCGTGCAAGTACAGTATCTCTGTCGTATAGCGCTGCATTTTTGTTTTCGCATGTTGGTTATTTTGAGTTTACGCCACCAGGTGGGTTCTGGTCACGTGGTTATCTTGCCGTGCAAGTACAGTATCTCTGCCGTCAACTTGTTCAGAGTGCCGGCGATAGCTCGCCTTCTCTTTGTGGAAAACACGGTACTGAGAAGAAGAAGAGGATGATGTGCTTGGATATAAAACACGCAATCGTCGAAAAACATGAGCGAGGTGTCGAGGAGGACGTATAACGGCAGAGGAGAAGAGCATGCCAGGCCACAACTTGTGGATATAAAACACGCAATCGTCGTGTTTTATATAAAACTTGTGCTTGGATATAAAACACGCAATCGTCGAAAAACATGAGCGAGGTGCCGAGGAGGACGTATATAACGGCAGAGGAGAAGAGCATGCCAGGCCACAACTTGTTCAGAGTGCCGGCGATAGCTCGCCTTCTCTTTGTGGAAAACACGGTGAGATCCTTAACATCCAACAACTAATGGGACGCAAACGAGGCGCCCAGTTTAGCGGTACACACATTGATGAATCACCCTGCCTGTGATTCACCCATGACAGGTTATAGCTGGGTCGGGATTCAAACCCAGGCTGGACAGTTTAGACTTTAGAGTCAAGTGTGCGTACCTCCAGTCCAGGCCATCCTGCCAACTTGTATGCTGCATACAGGTGAAATATAAAGCGCGAGATATTTTTATATATACTGTATATTTAAAAAAAAATTGCTGTGGTTTTTGGCGGGCTGGAACGGATTAATAGCATTTCAATGCATTTCAATGGGGAAATTTGATTTGAGATACGAGCAATTTGAGTTACGAGCTCGGTCACAGAACGAATTAAACTCGTAAGTCAAGGTTCCACTGTATATATAATGTATAATGTGTATTTATGTATATTTATTATTTAATGTATATTTTATGTATAAATGTAATGTATATTTAATTATAATGTATATATATTGTATAACTATATATTTATTTATTATATTTAAATTTTAATATATTATATTTATTTTTAATATATTATTTAATGTATTATATTTGTCTATACTATTTGTATAATTGTCTATCGTATAATTGTATATATAATGTATAATATAATATATATTATTATTATTTAATGTATATTTACTATATATTTATTTTTAATATTATATTTAATGTGTATATATATAATTATGTATTTATTTTGTGTATATACAGCCCAAAAAATGGGAATTCCTATTTTTGCATGGGGGAAAATTCATCACTGATGTGGCACCCCTAAATATTATTGGATTCCATTCAAATTTGGTGTGGTTTCCTTTGACACCAAAAGGAACATAAATTGACCATGTCCCGGAGAAACTCTGCATTTTGATTTTTTGAAGCCCACCCTAGTATATATATACGTATATATACATATATATATATATATATATGTATATATATGTATATATATGTCTGTGTATGTATATATACACACATGCACACACATACACATACACACATATACACACACACACACACATATATATATAAACACATACTCACACACACACACACACATATATATATATATATACACACACACTAGATTGGTGAGGCGAGCGCCGTTACTGAGGAACGGGCTTATTTTAGCTGAGGATAATGACTGTACCTCAGTTGCTGTGTTGTCATGATTTACACCAATCATAATACAAACAATTATTATTTTGCACAAATTTATTTGTAGTGTTTGTGATATCGTCCTTCCCACAAGTGTTTGTGTGCTTCCCCTTCTCTTGTCTTCCGCTCCCTCTTTTTATATATTTTGTTTGTCTGGTTGATTTGTTTGTGAAGTAAATGTCAGCTCTTTCACGAGCCTCGATTCAGTATACAAAAAAAAAAAAAAAAAAAAGTTACATTTTTATAGGCAATTTACGTTGAAGATTTAGGTTGAATGTTTTTTTTTCAAGAAAGAACCCCTCAGCACACACATAGGGGAGGGTTAGGTGCAGACTGGAAATTTGGGACGATTACACCTCACCACCATGCGATTTAAAAACCCCTCACCACCACGTCATTCAAAAACACCTCACCACCACGTGATTCAAAACCACCACAACGTTATTAAAAACACTTCACAACCACGGAAACAAAAGTTTGAGGGGGTCGTTAAGTGACAACACAGACACTGCCCTGATGTGTAGATATATAGATAAATGACTACCCGAGTTGCCGTTTTGTCATGGTTTATCACATTTTATGAACAATTGAAGTTGAAAAAAAATAATTCCCAAACAAAATTCCCAAAAAAAAAAAAATTGGAAGATTTTTCAAAAAACAATACACTTAGGACATACCGACGGGAGAGATATGTGTATATATATATATATATATATATATATATATATATATATATATATATATATATATATATATTTTATATATATATATATATATATATATATATATATATATACATATATATATATATATATATATATATATATATACATACATACATACATACATACATACATACATACATACATACATACATACATGATAGATCGATGGATAAGATTCCTCATGCATAAAAACCTTGCTGAGGGTCCATGAGCTAATTTCAGGTGTGCACCATGACTGGGACCGTACTGCAATCAGACATTAAGTTGTCTCAAGGGTCAGATTAATCGATTGATCTAATTTTTAATTATCCGGTGTTAATCTGATAATGACGTCGCCCTGCCTTACAGTTTTCCTTCCATGCCGATCTGTTAATTTTTTTCCTCCTCTTATTTACTTAATTCTATTTTTCGAGAGATGGTATTAAATTTGTGAATTTATTTTTTTTGTCCCTAAAAATCTTCTTTTATTTCGTATTTCGCACAAGGATGCTGGCTGGCATCACCAGCTGAAGCTGCAGCTGTGTCGTCGGTGCAATGCCCTCTGTAGGTCAGGGCAGGAATTTGTTCAGGGAGGTGATGATGGCTCATCTCGGCTTCGAAAAGGACACTGAGGGATCTTTAATATCCATAAACTACTGCTGGCAGATGGAATGCGCATTTAACGCCCATCGAGTTCACACACACATTGATGAATCACCCTGCCTGTGAAAAAACAGGATGACTGTTTATAGTTTGGTCATCATTCAAACTCGGACAACTTTGAGGCCAATGTGCGTACCTATCGGCCTTCCTGCCAAAAAATATTTGATTGAAAACACAAAACAAAAAAAAATGCATTCCTTTTGTGCCAATTTATCGAATAATATACCTGGTGTTGGCCTAATTGTTAGGGTGGCATGCTTGGGATCCGAAGGTCCTGAGTTCGAATCCCGCTCAGCTGTTGAATTAATACCAGGTAGGGTTGACTCAGCCTGTCATCCTTCTGAGGTCGGCAAAATGAGTATCAGGGTACTGGGTCCTCTCTCACACTGGTTGGTGGCAGGATTTGCACTCTGGTCGCCTTAAAAACACCTCATGACATCGCACGCACAGTGGTGTGTGTTGGGATGGTGGTGAGGAGTCGTCTACGGATGCAGTGACTTGCATGATCCAGTGTATGCTCCCATTTATATATATATATATATACATCATAATCCAATCCAGGATGGGTCGCCACTCCGTCGCAAAACATTCAAATGGTTCATTTTTCGCGGAGCTGTTACTCAGTCGACCTCTTATGGATGAATAGGCTGAGACAACCCATCTGGTGTTAGATTTATGGCACCAGGACCTTTAAAGATCTTAACCCAGGCATCTTAACCGTCAAGCCACCACATTGATTGAATAACAGTTTAAATCTAAACGTCTTAGTATCAAGTCCTCTTGAGACTATCCATAGCCTCGCAAGTCTCTAGTCAACTCACCTTTAATAAAAAGTGGCAAATCTGGTTCCAATCAAGTACCCACCCTCTGGAACTCACTACCTCACACCATCAGAGACTCCTCCTCACTCACCACATTCAAAACATCACTCAAGACCCACCTGTTCAGCACTGCATTCAACATTCAACCCACAGCATTTAACCCCTGACTATCTCTTCTCCTTCTCCCTCCTTTTGCTTTAAATATTTCCCTATTGATTCTTGTCTTTTTGCAATTGTTGTTTTCATGTTTTGTTATGCATTATGTTTTGCACTCTGTCAAAGCGCCTTTGGGCTTCATGAAAAGCGCTATACAAAATGAATGAATTATTATTATTATTACTGTAGGTCAAGCTATGTGGAAGCACAATACATTATCATGTTACTCTTCTTGAAACAATATGGCTTGTGCATGGAAATTTAGAATGATTCTAGATTTAGACTTTTTTGTCTCCTCTTTCCAATTTGCCTTTTGCCTTCCATTGCCTATTTGTTTGTCACCCAGAAAAATTACGTTGCTATCTCTGTGCTGCAATTTTATGAACTAGGAAGTGTGTAGCGGTGAACTCTTTTTAAGCGGTGAAGCCGCTTCAATATTTGGCTATGTCCTTCCGTCCGTCAAAAATGAAGAATGTTTCGAGTGCTGTGCTCTTTCATTAATTGAAGTCCAGTAGTTATGTTTGTTTATGTATGCTCCTAAATTTGCGTGGTGTTTCTGTCTGGCTTCTTTTTTCTTGCCATTCAACAGTCAAAAGTATAATTGCACTTTTTCTGGATGTATAATGTTAATCAAACTATGATGATTCCAAAATATTGATGTAAATTCTGGCTGTGATGCGTGAGTGGTGCAGGGGGAATTTCAGACCCCCGCTGTGAGTTTCCGGAAGTCGGATGTTGGTGAGTGCCACATCAACGGATTCAGAGCTGTGAGGAGGGGACTTGAATTTCAAAGCTGTTGTTTTTGCCTCCTATGTGCCAGAGCATCATTGTGAGAACAATGGAGGACCTTACCCCACACGGCGTAGCGCAAAGCAGGGTTAAACAATTGGGTCACCATGTCTATAATCTCGGAATTACTGAACTTCAATGAATGAATGAATGAATGAATGATCGTTTTAAGGCCATTTTCCCCGCAAGAGCAGGGGTTAGCCTTGCGGGCCCCATGACAATCATGGTTCCCTGTTTGAGGCAATGTCTTTTTTTTATGGCTGGATGCCCTTCCTGACGCCAACCCTTAGTCGCCTCTTATGGTGCGCATTGGTATGCGGTGTACCTATTCTAAACCGGGGTACACACCGGGATCATTCATCCCAGCAAGCTGGTACTCAATTACTGAATTACTGAACTTCAATGGAATATTATATGTAAACACTGTAGAACACGAATCATACTCGTACCATTAATCAGAACAGGAACTTGCAGTTTACAGTACTTTGAATATGGCAAATAGTAAGACGTTTTGTCCCAAGCACACGTACACACAACACGGTACCGTAAATCAATTGCTTCAGTCTGTCTGTCAGACTGGCAATCAAACAGAATTGAAAATCATTCCAAATGGGAAACCTACTGTTTTGGTGACGTCATAAAGGACACAAACAACAATCACAAATAACGAATTTAACGTGTTAAGTTAGGTGGAGTAAAAGATTCAATGTTTTCCTTTTCGACAGCCTTTAAACCTCTTATTTTATTTCAATTAAATTATATATTTGAACACTGCAGAACACAAATCACCTTGTTTGCACTTCCAAAAATCTTCAATTTAGCAGTACTTGGGAAAAACTTCATGTCGGATCGACCAATCAAATTTGCCGCGCCCTTTGAGGGTGGAGTAGCAGTGAAATTCAGCCAAAGATGGCGGCACCTAGTTATGCAACGACAGAGCTAACCTCGTCCAAAATATCTGTTTGTTTAGTGCATCTTTTTCTCAAAGATCGTTCCAAAATCGTCAGGTCCTCCAATAAGATTTGGCATAAGGCTCAGCTCTGGACGGTTACATTTGACCTGTCGGCTTGGTATCGTTGCCATCGCATTTGCTATTCAAAGTTCACGAACAAAGCTAATATAGATCGTGTTCAGAAACGCAAAGCAAGATTTGATAAGACCCTTCCCATGTCCTTTTTCTCAAGACTGTGTGGGGTAAGGTGTTCTGTGAACTCTGGTTATGTAAGAGTTGCCTGTCAGGTTGCTAGGTGAGTGATTCTTCATTGCAAAGCACCAAGGAGAGTAGGAACATTATGGTAACAGTGCTAAGGATAGGCAAACGATAACAAGCCCGGGTATGTGTGAAGCCATTGACCAGAAGGACATGGACCTAATGGACAACGCCACTAGCTCGTCGGCTTGCACTTGGATGAGCTGATGACCACCAGACTCTAAAAGACTCAAGTGCCAACAGTCTCTGTCTATTCTCAATAATTTACATGTTTCACGTGGACAATAAAAAAGAATGAAATTAAATGAAACAAAATAGGTCTGGACACCTGCAAACCAATAGAAGCTGGTTTCTAATGGAATGGCTTCTAATGATTTGCATCCCTTTTGATGAAAAAGAGATTTCAATCCCTCGTGGTGCAGCAAAATAAACTTACAATCTGTGTCCATTCTTTTAATTTCTCTCCATTGTTTATTGTCCTTCATCACCTCCGCCACCAATTGAGTACCAGTTCACTGTTAATTCCCTGTTTGTCGTTAAAGGCGGCAAAAAGGGTTGGCGTCAGGAAGGGCATCCGGCCGTAAAACATTGCTTCAAAAAGGGGACCAAAAAACAACAACCACGGTTCCCGAAAAAGGCCAACCCCCGCTTTGTGGGGAAAAATGGCCTCTAAAGGTGGTTTTTTAAAATCACCTCCGCCACCCCGCCAAAGGTGGAAGGAGGTTATGTTGCCAAACTTCTCTGTCCTGCTTGTGACCAGGATTTCTGAAAAAGTTGTTGATGGATTCGGACGAAAAATTGGTGGAGAGTTTGTATATCTGACACGGACTAAATTATTAGATTTTGATGAAGATTTGGATACAGATCTGACCTATCAGTGGGAAACAAAACGTCAACTGTTCATCCTCGCGGAAATATGCACCTCAGCGGATGTTCCCGTGAAGGAGGTGAGCCTCTTCATCTGTTACAATCGTATCACAGATAGGTTGTTGGCTTCGCTGTCTTCTGCCTCCTCTTTTTTGGTCTTGCACCCTCAACCTTCCCTTGTTCTGTCCATCCCTCCCTTCTCCACACATCCTGCAGGTTTTTGCAGGTTACACGTGTTCTGCTACTAACCCACTTCTGGTGAAACTCCTAAAATCCAGACACACTGCTCCTCTTCACTCTATGTCTCTTGCATGTGGAACCAGCTATCTCAGTTTGTTCAATCCCATTGTTTCCTTCAAGGCTACAAGACATCTGTTCACCACCACCTCAGGTCATCTCCCATACTCATGAACCTTTATAACCACATTAACTCTCCCTCAGCACACCTCTTCCTGTCCAAGTTATTCTATTTTCTCCCCACTCTCTCACCTTATTTTTCTTGTTTGCTCCATTTCAGTTTCATCCCCCGATTTTCCCTTCCTCCTCTTGCTCTGTTTGAGCTTGTGTCCAACCTGTTGACCCAATGGGTACTCCTCTGCCCCCCATCCTTTTGATCTAATTTCTCCTCATGCCCATTATTCATCCAAGGGTTCCTCTGTTGTGGCCCTCTCCCATACTGTTGATATCTCCCCCACTTTCCACTATATTTTTTTCTTTTTCTGGTCCATTCTGTGTTCTCGCTCTTCGACGAGCTGAGTATAAACATGTACAAAAGCTAGAATGGCACTTACAGCGAGCATAGTCTCGCCTCACGCATTCACTCTGAAGAAAAATACCATCGTTAACTGAACATGCTACTACTATGGCCCAATTATATCATGGACCATAAACCCGTATCATACACGCACCCTATTGTTACATCGTTTCTTGGCATTGGTTATGTACATCATAAATTAAATTCTTCCTTCATCATCGTGTCATAGATCAGATATATGAAGTTTTGGATTTTTCAGATAAAGATTTCATTTCAGCCAGTTATTGCTGGAATACCACTTCACCAATGACATCATCGCTATCACCCTATACACCTCAGAGGGAGTTAATGACATATGCCAAGTTTCATTTTTTTTTGTTCAGTGGTTTCGGAGAAAATGACGTCC